>NC_091292.1:82046620-82051620 GCF_038502225.1 Cherax quadricarinatus | reverse complement strand
ACCTCGTTCAGGAAGTTCCTCATTCCCGTGTAGTCCCCTTTCCTGTAGTTTGGTTTCATTTGTCCTGGCCTTCCTGCTTCCCCCTCCACTTGTAGCTTTACTGTGTATTCGAAGCTCAAAACCACATGATCGCTTGCCCCAAGGGGTCTTTCATATGTGATGCCCTCAACATCAGCACTGCTCAAGGTAAATACTAAGTCCAGTCTTGCTGGTTCATCCTCTTCTCTCTCTCTTGTAGTGTCCTTTACGTGTTGGTAAATGAAGTTTTCCAGTACCACCTCCATCATCTTAGCCCTCCATGTATCTTGGCCCCCATGTGGCTCCAAGTTCTCCCAGTCGATCTCCTTGTGGTTAAAGTCGCCCATGATCAGGAGCTTTGCCCCGCATGCATGAGCTCTTCTGGCAACTGCAGCCAGTGTGTCAACCATCGCTCTATTGCTCTAGTCATACTCATGCCCTGGTCTCCTGCTATCCTGTGGTGGGCTATACATCACTGCAATTACCACCTTGGGACCTCCAGAGTGAACCATTCCCGCTATGTAATCACTTTCTTCTCCGCTGTCTCCTCTCTCCAGCTCATCAAAATTCCATCGGTGTTTGATCAGCAGTGTCACTCCTCCACCCCCTCTGTTCCTTCTGTCTTTCCTCAGGATCTGATATCCCGTTGGAAAGATGGCATCTGTTATCATACCTGTAAGCTTGTTTCTGTGAGAGCTATGATGTCCGGTGATGTCTCTTTTGACTCTTTCGTGCCACTCCTCCCACTTGTTTGCTATTCCATCAGCGTTTGTGTACCATACCTTCAGTTTCCTTTCCAATACTGTGGTTTGGGGGGCCTGTGGGGTGGGAGACCTGGTAGCATACTGTGGGATTCTATGGTTGGGGGTTGGGTGGAAGCTGTGGGTATGGATTGTAGTGTGTGTTGGGATGGTGTGATAGGTTGTGGGGTTCTGAGGATAGTTGTGTGTGTGCTTGCCCTTGGTTCTCTGTTCTGCTCTGACTGACCTCTGCTGTTTCCTTTCCTAGCTCCTTTCGCTTTTTTGTCCTCTCCCTCAGCTGATGTCTCTCTGTGTTCTGTCTCTGTCTAGGAACACCTTCTTGTACTCTTCCGAGTTTTTCAGCCGTAGTTTCTCTTGGAGGATCCTGTTCCTCACTGTTTCTGTCCTGAGAATCAGCTTGATCGGTCGGTTTCTCCCCTTCAGGTACCCCCCTATTCTCTGAAAATTTACAATCTCGTCCATGTCTTTTCCCCCTATTTCCGTGATTTTCCCAATCTCCTTTCTTTCTTTGTGCCATCTTTCAGTGTGTGTCCTTTCCTCTCTCTCTCCCGAAGCCCATGGATAAACACTGATTTTGCCCTTTCCTCCTCCCATTGCCACTCCCTCTGTGACTGGTTCCTGTCTGTATATGGTCATTTTCTCCCTTGATTTTTCCAGTGGCTCTTGGTAGCATGGTTGTGCCTCAGCATTTGACTTATCTCCCTCTCTATCTGCACCCAGCTGCTCTTCCCATTTACTCCATGACCCTTCTTTGCAGGCTGATATGACCTTAGCATAATTCATATCTCCTTCCTTCCTGTTCATCCTCTCAGCTTCATATGCTGTCTTCTCTGGTCACTACCCCTGAGACTTGCTTCAGCCTGTTTACCTCAAATTCTAGGACCCTTACCCTGTCTACTGCAGTTTCAACTTGTGCCTCCAATTTCTTCCTCTCCTTCTCCAATCTCTTTTCCCATTTCGCAGAGAGTTCTTTCTCCATTTTTTCAGAAAGCTCTCCTAATTTTCTCTCCCATTCCTGCTCCATCCTTTTCCACTGTTCCTCCATCCATTCCTCCCTACCAGTACCATTGTCATCTGATCCCTGATTCCTACGAGTCCCAACCAATTTTTTTTTAGTGAAAGAGAAAGAGAGAGAGAAAGAGAGCAAAGGTAGGAGAGAGGGGGGAGAGTAAGAAGAGAAAGGGGGAGAGAGTGAAAGAGAGAGAGAAAGAAAGAGGGAGAGAAGGGAAAGATAGGAGAGAGGGGGAGAATGAGGAGGGAAAAAAGAGAGAGAGAGAGAGAGAGAGAGAGGAAGAGAGAGAGGAAGAGAGAAAGAGAGGAAGAGAGAGGAAAAGAAAGAGGAAGAGAGAGAGGAATAGAAATAGGAAGAGAGAGGAAGAGAGAGAGGAAGAGAGAGAGAGAAAGGGAGAGAGGAAGAGAGAGAAGAAGAGAGAAAGGAAGAGACAGAAAGAGCAAGAGAGAGAGGAAGAGACAGAGAGAGAGAGACAGAGAGAGAGAGAAAGAAGAGAGAGAGAGAGAGAGAAAGAAGAGAGAGGAAGAGAGGAAAAGAGATGGGGAGAGAAGGGAGGGTTAGAGGGTCAGTTCACATGAAGGTGTGAAATCCTATATATGTGTGTGTGTGTATGTATGTGTGTATGTGTGTGTGTGTGTGTGTGTGTGTGTGTGTGTGTGTGCGTGCTACAGCTATTCAAGTGCCTAACAGCAGATCCTGTACTTATCTAGTGCGTGTGTTTATGTAAGCATTCCTTATTTCCCTCGTATGTACTACATATGTTTTGCATATGTACCCAATCTCTTGGTTCCCACTGTACTGTCTTGTGTTCCTAAAATTACGTTCAATTCTGTATACTAGGCTTTGCTAGGCTACCTCTATACTAGGCTACCTATCATTAACTGCTTAACTCTCCTACACCTCAATAAATTCTATTAAATGCCAGTAAATGCTGCTTATTCTAATTCTGATAGCTCAAGGAGAGTGACCCCCAATTTCCAGCTAGAGACTGGTACTGTTGACCCCATGCAACTCAAACTAGGTGAATATTACGTGCGGCTGGCAGTGGAGTACGTTGCCGTCCGTCCTGGGTCCCACGTAGTTGAAGATGCTTGATGCTTCTCGGTAATTTTTCCACTAACTTCCTATAGGCACTGTAGTCTCTAGCTCATCTAATTTTTTCACTCACTATATTTACTGACACATCTATACATATCTCTTATCTCCCTGGTCTTGAGTCGCACTTATTCTTCAAATACCCCACTGCGTTATTATGGCAACACTATTTAGGCCTGACACAACCGTTCACCTTCCTTCCCCCGGCCCCCACTGATCACTTGCACTATTTACTATGTTTTCTTTTCTGTGATCACTTACATTTCCTTTTTTCGGGGCTTAAGTGATTATATGCACTCTTATGCTTGCACACGCCTGTATCCCACACTCTATTCCTTATGGTACAGTCAGAAATTACCACCAAAACACGAGCTCAAACCGCGTGACTCCTCCACGAGTGTGTGTGTGTGTGTGTGTGTGTGTGTGTGTGTGTGTGTGTGTGTGTGTGTGTATGTGTGTGTGTGTGTGTGAGTGCATGCGTGTATTTAACGAGTTTGTTTGAGGGGGTTGATTCTCAGCTCCTGGGCCGCCTCCTAAACCACAATCACTGGTTCCTGACCTCGAGGGCCCTACCATACCTCCTCTTAAAACTGTGTATTGAGACTGCCTCTACCACTTCATCTAGCTCATTCCACTTATTTACCACCTGAGACTGATCAAGTATTTCCTAACATCCCTGTGGCTCATCTGTGAACAATTTCCATCTATTCACGCCTATGTCTATAATTTTAAAATGTCTGTCTGTATCTGCTGTATCAAAGTCTATAAGTATCTTGTACATCGTGATCGTGTTTCCTATAATCCTTGTACAGTCGTCAGGTTCATTTTCTTTAGTTCATAACTCAGTCCCCTCAGCTCTGTAACTGTCTTACAACAACCCCTTTGGACCTTTTCTAACTATCGTATATGTTTGAGTAAGTGAGGGCTCCATGTTGGTGCTGCATACTCCTTGTTGGGTCTAACATATCGTTCCAGACCATGGAGCTGAACTCTCTTCCTGGCTGAGGGACTGACCACCTCAACTACTATTTCTCCAAGGTTGACGGACTGATTACATTATCTTCATATCACTACTACACCTGCTGCTTCTGTATTTGACTGAAGAAGCCTACTGTGTAGACGAAACGTTTCAACAATAACGATACCCAACTATTGCACATGTTTTAATAATTTAAATGCATTTCTGTCACTGCGCGATCCGAGAAAGGCATCTCCGTGTTGCATCACCCGAGCCCTCTCTCCCTCAACGCATGAGACTAGAACAGTGCAGAGTGCGGTTTAACTTGATCATGCAGTTGACTATTAGCTCTAAAGATTTGAAGGGAATCAGAAGAGGCATCCACAAGTCATCATATAGAAATTAATATCCAAATTTCTTCAAAAAAATAATAAATTAGGAGATATACAAGTCAAATCTCATTCGAACCTTTCAAAGAGACCAAAGATACCAATATCCTGAAATACACAAGCACGTTAAGGGGAACGTCAGCTTCCCTGCAACACAATTGTCCTCATAGCTTTAAGTTATACCGTGAATTAAGGAAAGATCCATAATTACTATCGCAAAAGTGATAGTAATTATGGGCAAGGTAGATTATAGGGGAAAAATATTATATTAGGAGACAGGGAAACTCAGGCGCCTCTTAGGAGAGAAGTTACTTCACTGAAGCTTTGGAAATTATCCAAGCCATTACAGGGTGATGGGAAATGAATATTCTAAGTGTTTTAAGAATCTGGTCCTCGTTACCGTACACAAAAGACGCTCTTAAGTTACGAGCGTAATAAAATAAAGTTGAATATACTTTTGATATACCTCTGATGAGCTTCGTGAAGAAAAAAAAAAGATTCAGGTATTCTCTTAAAGTCCCTCCTGTTCAGGGATACCTAATAAAGGTCCTAGAACTGACCCTTGGGAAATCCCCTTTGTTACACTATCCCATCTTGAAACAACTGCCCTTACCATTAACTTCTATCTTACGCTCGTTGGGTTATCTTTAATTCACTAGAAGACTTTACCTGGTATCCCTGAGTACTAGAAGACTTTACCTGGTATCCCTGCGTACTAGAAGACTTTACCTGGTATCCCTGCGTGCTAGAATGTATGAACCAATCAC
>NC_091292.1:82009120-82041620 GCF_038502225.1 Cherax quadricarinatus | reverse complement strand
GCGTGTGGGCGGGTGTTCGAGGGTGCGTGTGGGTGGGTGTTCGGGCATGCGTGTGTGTGTTCGAGCGTGCGTGTGGGCGGGTGTTCGGGCATGCGTGTGAGTGTGTGTCCGGGCGTGCGTGTGGGCGGGTGTTCGAGCGTTCGTGTGGACGGGTGTTCGAGCGTGCGTGTGGGCGGGTGTTCGGGCAAGCGTGTGAGTGGGTGTTCGGGCGTGCGTGTGGGCGGGTGTTCGGGCATGCGTGTGAGTGTGTGTCCGGGCGTGCGTGTGGGCGGGTGTTCGAGCGTTCGTGTGGACGGGTGTTCGAGCGTGCGTGTGGGCGGGTGTTCGGGCAAGCGTGTGAGTGGGTGTTCGGGCGTGCGTGTGGGCGGGTGTTCGGGCATGCGTGTGGGTGGGTGTTCGGGCGTGCGTGTGGGCAGGTGTTCGAACATGCATGTGGGCGGGTGTTCGGGCATGCGTGTGGGCGGGTGTTCGTGAATGCGTGTGTGTGTTCAGGCGTGTGGGCAGGTGTTCGGGCATGCGTGTGGGCGGGTGTTTGGGCATGCGTGTTGGCAGGTGTTCGGGAATGCGTGTGGGCGGGTGTTCGGGCGTGCGTGTGGGCAGGTGTTCGGGCATGCGTGTGGGCGGGTGTTCGGGCGTGCGTGTGGGCGGGTGTTCGGGCGTGCGTGTGGGCGGGTGTTCGGGCATGCGTGTGGGCAGGTGCTCGGGCATGCGTGTGGGCGGGTGTTCGGGTGTGCGCGTGGGCGGGTGTTCGGGTGTGCGTGTGAGCGGGTGTTTGCTCATGCGTGTGGGCGGGTGTTTGCTCATGCGTGTGGGCGGGTGTTCGGGAAGGCGTGTGGGTGGGTGTTCGTGCATGCGTGTGAGCGGGTGTTCGGGTGTGCGTGTGGGCGGGTGTTTGAGCATGCGTGTGGGCGTGTTCGTGTGTGGGCGGGTGTTCGGGCATGCGTGTGGGCGGGTGTTCGGGCGTGCGTGTGGGCGGGTGTTCGGGCGTGCGTGTGGGCGGGTGTTCGGGCGTGCGTGTGGGCGGGTGTTCGGGCATGCGTGTGGGCGGGTGTTCGGGCGTGCGCGTGGGCGGGTGTTCGGGAAGGCGTGTGGGCGGGTGTTCGGGAAGGCGTGTGGGTGGGTGTTCGTGCATGCGTGTGAGCGGGTGTTCGGGCGTGCGTGTGGGCGGGTGTTTGAGCATGCGTGTGGGCGGGTGTTCGGGCTGGTGTTTGGGTATGCTTGTGGGCGGGTGTTCGGGCATGTGTGTGGACGGGTGTTCGGGCGTGCGTGTGGGCGGGTGTTCAGGCGTGCGTGTGGGCGGGTGTTCGGGCATGCGTGTGGGCGGGTGTTCGGGCGTGCGTGTGAGTGGGTGTTCGGGCATGTGTGTGGGTGGGTGTTCGGGCATGCGTGTGGGCGGGTGTTCGGGCATGCGTGTGAGTGGGTGTTCGGGCATGCGTGTGAGTGGGTGTTCGGGCATGCGTGTGGGTGGGTGTTCGGGCGTGCGGGTGGGCGGGTGTTCGGGCGTGCGTGTGGATAATTCCCCGAGATTTTTACACTAGTTCCGGTTAATTACCTGCGGTAGGAAAGTAATTTGCGGCACCACCTTGGCACCACCATCACACCAAGTGCCACTCCGACCACACTAACGAGGCACTCCTCTAACAGCCAATTTTCTCTGGCCTCGTGTTGGTAACTAGTGCCAGCCACACCCTTCATTAACACACACACCCTTCACCAGCCACACCATCACCAGCCACACCCTTCATCAGCCACACCCTTCATCAGCCACAACCTTCATCACCAGCCACACCCTTCACCACCAGCCACACCCTTCATCACCAGCCACACCCTTCATCAGCCACACCCTTCATCACCAGCCACACCTTTCATCACCAGCCACACCCTTCATCACCAGCCACACCCTTCATCACCAGCCACACCCTTCATCACCAGCCGCACCCTTCATCACCAGCCACACCCTTCATCACCAGCCGCACCCTTCATCACCAGCCACACCCTTCATTACCAGCCACATCCTTCATCACTAGCCACACTCTTCATCACTAGCCACACCCTTCATCAGCCACACCCTTCATCACCAGCCACACCCTTCATCACCAGCCGCACCCTTCATCAGCCACACCCTTCATCACCAGCCACACCCTTCATCACCAGCCACACCCTTCATCACTAGCCACACCATCACCAGCCACACCCTTCATCACCAGCCACACCCTTCATCACCAGCCGCACCCTTCATCACCAGCCACACCCTTCATCACCAGCCACACTCTTCATCACCAGCCACACCCTTCATCACCAGCCACCCCCTTCATCACCAGCCACACCCTTCATCACCAGCCGCACCCTTCATCACCAGCCACACCCTTCATCACCAGCCACACCCTTCATCACCAGCCGCACCCTTCATCACTAGCCACACCCTTCATCACCAGCCGCACCCTTCATCACCAGCCACACCCTTCATCACCAGCCACACCCTTCATCACCAGCCACACCCTTCATCACCAGCCACACCCTTCATCACCAGCCACACCCTTCATCACCAGCCACACTCTTCATCACCAGCCACACCCTTCATCACCAGCCGCACCCTTCATCACCAGCCACACCATCACCAGCCACATCCTTCACCACCAGCCACACCCTTCATCACCAGCCGCACCCTTTATCGCCAGCCACACCCTTCATCACCAGCCACACCCTTCATCAGCAAAACCCTTCATCACCAGTCACACCATCACCAGCCACACCCTTCATCACCAGCCACACCCTTCATCACCAGCCACACCCTTCATCACCAGCCACACCATCACCAGCCACACCCTTCATCACCAGCCACACCCTTCATCACCAGCAAAACCCTTCATCACCAGCCACACCATCACCAGCCACACCCTTCAGCACCAGCCACACTCTTCATCACCAGCCACACCATCACCAGCCACACCATCAGCCACACCCTTCATCACCAGCCCCAAAACACCAGCCACACCCTTCATCACCAGCCGCACCCTTCAGCACCAGCCACACCCTTCATCACCAGCCACACCATCACCAGCCACACCCTTCATCACCAGCCACACCATCACCAGCCACACCCTTCATCACCAGCCACACCATCACCAGCCGCACCCTTCATCACTAGCCACACTCTTCATCACCAGCCACACCATCACCAGCCACACCCTTCATCACCAGCCACACCATCACCAGCCACACCCTTCATCACCAGCCACACCATCACCAGCCGCACCCTTCATCACTAGCCACACTCTTCATCACCAGCCACACCATCACCAGCCACACCCTTCATCACCAGCCACACCATCACCAGCCGCACCCTTCATCACTAGCCACACTCTTCATCACCAGCCACACCATCACCAGCCACACCATCACCAGCCGCACCCTTCATCACCAGCCACACTCTTCATCACCAGCCACACCATCACCAGCCACACCCTTCATCACCAGCCACACCATCACCAGCCGCACCCTTCATCACTAGCCACACTCTTCATCACCAGCCACACCATCACCAGCCACACCCTTCATCACCAGCCACACCATCACCAGCCACACCATCACTAGCCACACCCTTCATCACCAGCCACACCATCACCAGCCACACTCTTCATCACCAGCCACACCATCACCAGCCACACCCTTCATCACCAGCCACACCATCACCAGCCACACCCTTCATCACCAGCCACACCATCACTAGCCACACCCTTCATCACCAGCCACACCATCACCAGCCACACCATCACCAGCCACACCCTTCATCACCAGCCACACCATCACCAGCCACACCCTTCATCACCAGCCACACCATCACCAGCCACACCCTTCATCACCAGCCACACCATCACCAGCCACACCCTTCATCACCAGCCACACCATCACCAGCCACACCCTTCATCACCAGCCACACCATCACCAGCCACACCCTTCATCACCAGCCTGGGACAGTAATTACCTTACTACTGAACATAACACAGTCATGAGGGTGTGGGACTGATTGCCACTAACCTCCCTCCTTACACCGTTCTTCTCCGTACTGGACTGATGAGGCCACAGCGTGGCGAAACGTTTTCTCAGCGAAGATTCCCATATGTTACATAAGTGTCTCATTCTTCAATCATCGGTGTTGTCATCAAACTCAACGTTATCGTCAAGTCACCTGGTATCAAGTACATCATCTCCTTAACCCAACACATATGGCAAGATATTTTGAACAACCTGGACGGGCCCCTGCGTCACTAGGGCCCCTGCTTCACCACTAGGGCCCCTGCTTCACTAGGGCTCTTGCCTCACCCACTAGGGCCCCTGCTTCACTAGGGCTCCTGCCTCACCCACTAGGGTCCCTGCTTCACCACTAGGGCCCCTGCTTCACTAGGGCCCCTGCTTCATCACTAGGGCCCCTGCTTCACTAGGGCCCCTGCTTCACCACTAGGGCCCCTGCTTCACTAGGGCCCCTGTTTCACCACTAGGACCCCTGCTTCACCACTACGGCCCCTGCTTCACCACTACGGCCCCTGCTTCACCAATAGGGCCCATGCTTTACCACTAGAGCCCCTGCTTCACTAGGGCCCCTGCTTCACCACTACGGCCCCTGCTTCACCACTACGGCCCCTACTTCACCACTTGGGCCCCTGCTTCACCACAACGGCCCCTGCTTCACCACTACGGCCCCTGCTTCACCACTAGGGCCCCTGCTTCACCACTATGGCCCTTGCTTCACCACTAGGGCCCCTGCTTCACCACTAGTGCCCCTGCTTCACCACTAGGTGCCCCTGCTTCACCACTACGGCCCCTGCTTCACCACTTGGGCCCCTGCTTCACCACTACGGCCCCTGCTTCACCACTACGGCCCCTGCTTAACCACTAGGGCCCCTGCTTCACCACTATGGCCCCTGCTTCACCACTATGGCCTTTGCTTCACCACTAGGGCCCCTGCTTCACCACTAGTGCCCCTGCTTCACCACTAGGGCCCCTGCTTCACCACTAGGGCCTCTGCTTCATTATGGCCCCTGCTTCACCACTAGGGCCCCTGCTTCACCACTATGGCCCATGCTTCACCACTAGGGCCCCTGCTTCACCACTAGGGCCCCTGCTTCACCACTAGGGCCCCTGCTTCACTAGGGCCCCTGCTTCACCACTACGGCCCCTGCTTCACCACTACGGCCCCTGCTTCACTAGGGCCCCTGCTTCACCACTATGGCCCCTGCTTCACCACTATGGCCTTTGCTTCACCACTAGGGCCCCTGCTTCACCACTAGTGCCCCTGCTTCACCACTAGGACCCCTGCTTCACCACTAGGGCCTCTGCTTCATTATGGCCCCTGCTTCACCACTAGGGCCCCTGCTTCACCACTATGGCCCATGCTTCACCACTAGGGCCCCTGCTTCACCACTAGGGCCCCTGCTTCACCACTAGGGCCCCTGCATCACTAGGGCCCCTGCTTCGCCACTAGGGCTCCTGCTTCACCACTAGGGCCCCTGCTTCACCACTAGCACCCCTGCTTCACCACTACGGCCCCTGCTTCCCCACTAGGGCCCCTGCTTCTCCACTACGGCCCCTGCTTCACCACTACGGCCCCTGCTTCACCACTACGGCCCCTGCTTCACTAGGGCCCCTGCTTCACCACTAGGCCCTTGCTTCACCACTAGGGCCCCTGCTTCACCACTATGGCCCCTGCTTCACTATGGCCCCTGCTTCACCACAATGGCCCCTGCTTCACTATGGCCCCTGCTTCACCACTAGGGCCCCTGCTTCACTACGGCCCCTACTTCACCACTAGGGCCCCTACTTCACTAGGGCCCCCGCTTCACTAGGGCCCCTGCTTCACCACTAGGGCCCCTGCTTCACCACTAGGGCCCCTGCTTCACTATGGCCCCTGCTTCACCACTAGGGCCCCTGCTTCACTACGGCCCCTACTTCACCACTAGGGCCCCTACTTCACTAGGGCCCCCGCTTCACTAGGGCCCCTGCTTCACCACTAGGGCCCCTGCGTCACCACTAGGGCTACTGCTTTACTAGGGCCCTTGCTTCACCACTAGGGCCCCTGCTTCACCACTAGGGCCCCTGCTTCACCACTAGGGCCCCTGCTTCACTATGGCCCCTGCTTCACCACTAGGGTCCCTGCTTCACTAGGGCCCCTGCTTCACTAGGGCCCCTGCTTCACCACTAGGGTTCCTGCTTCACTAGGGCCCCTGCGTCACCACTAGGGCCACTGCTTCACCACTAGGACCCCTGCTTCACTAAGGCCCCTGCTTCACCACTAGGGCCCCTGCTTCACTAGGGCCCCTGCTTCATCACTAGGGCCCCTGCTTCACCACTAGCGCCCCTGCTTCACCACTAGGGCCCCTGCTTCACCACTAGCGCCCCTGCTTCACCACTAGGGCCCCTGCTTCACCACTAGGGCCCCTGCTTCACTAGCGCCCCTGCTTCACCACTAGGGCCCCTGCTTCACCACTAGGGCCCCTGCTTCACTAGCGCCCCTGCTTCACCACTAGGGCCCCTGCTTCACCACTACGGCCCCTGCTTCACTAGCGCCCCTGCTTCACTAGGGCCCCCGCTTCACTAGGGCCCCTGCTTCACCACTAGGGCCCCTGCGTCACCACTAGGGCTACTGCTTTACTAGGGCCCTTGCTTCACCACTAGGGCCCCTGCTTCACCACTAGGGGCCCTGCTTCACCACTAGGGCCCCTGCTTCACCACTAGGGCCCCTGCTTCACCACTAGGGCCCCTGCTTCACCACTACGGCCCCTGCTTCACCACTTGGGCCCCTGCTTCACCACTAGGGCCCCTGCTTCACCACTAGGGCCCCTGCTTCACCACTAGGGCCCCTGCTTCACCACTAGGGCCCCTGCTTCACCACTAGGGCCCCTGCTTCACCACTAGGGCCCCTGCTTCACCACTAGGGCCCCTGCTTCACCACTAGGGCCCCTGCTTCACCACTAGGGCCCCTGCTTCACCACTAGGGCCCCTGCTTCACCACTAGGGCCCCTGCTTCACCACTAGGGCCCCTGCTTCACCACTAGGGCCCCTGCTTCACCACTAGGGCCCCTGCTTCACCACTAGGGCCCCTGCTTCACCACTAGGGCCCCTGCTTCACCACTAGGGCCCCTGCTTCACCACTAGGGCCCCTGCTTCACCACTAGGGCCCCTGCTTCACCACTAGGGCCCCTGCTTCACCACTAGGGCCCCTGCTTCACCACTAGGGCCCCTGCTTCACCACTAGGGCCCCTGCTTCACCACTAGGGCCCCTGCTTCACCACTAGGGCCCCTGCTTCACCACTAGGGCCCCTGCTTCACCACTAGGGCCCCTGCTTCACCACTAGGGCCCCTGCTTCACCACTAGAGCCCCTGCTTCACCACTAGGACCCCTGCTTCACCACTAGGGCCCCTGCTTCACCACTAGGACCCCTGCTTCCCCACTACGGCCCCTGCTTCACCACGAGGGCCCCTGCTTCACCACTAGGTCCCCTGCTTCACCACTAGGGCCCCTGCTTCACCACTAGGGCCCCTGCTTCACCACTAGGGCCCCTGCTTCACCACTAGGGCCCCTGCTTCACCACTAGGGCCCCTGCTTCACCACTAGGGCCCCTGCTTCACCACTAGGGCCCCTGCTTCACCACTAGGGCCCCTGCTTCACCACTAGGGCCCGTAAAGTTCACTTCTTATACCTTTGATAAACTTCTGAAATATTTCGAATGTTTTCCTGGTCCCTCAGCCTGGCCCTGGGCCAGAGTCCTCCCCCCTGGTCCCTCAGCCTGGCCCTGGGCCAGAGTCCTCCCCCCCTACGTCGTCCCCCAAGGGCCCTTCGTCGTCCCCCAGGGGTCCTACGTCGTCCCCCAGAGGCCCTACGTTGTCCCCAGAGCCCTACGTTGTCCCCAGGGGCCCTACGTCGTCCCCCAGGGGCCCTACGTCGTCCCCCAGGGGCCCTGCGTCGCCCCCAGGAGCCCTGCGTCGTCCCCCAGGGGTTTTACGTTATCCCCCGGGGCCCTGCGTCGTCCCCCAGGGGCCCTGCGTCGTCCCCCGGGGCCCTGCGTCGCCCCAGGGGCCCTGCGTCGTCCCCCGGGGCCCTGCGTCGTCCCCCGGGGCCCTGCGTCGTCCCCCAGGGGCCCTGCGTCGCCCCCCAGGGGCCCTGCGTCGTCCCCCAGCGTCCCTGCGTCGTCCCCAGGGACCCTGCGTCGTCCCCCAGGGGTCTTACGTCGTCCCCCAGGGGCCCTGCGTCGTCCCCCAGTGGCCCTTCGTCGTCCTCCAGGGCCCTGCGTCGTCCCCCAGTGGCCCTGCGTCGTCCCCCAGTGGCCCTGCGTCGTCCCCCAGGGGCCCTGCGTTGTCCCCAGGAGCCCTACGTTGTCCCCAGGGGCCCTACGTCGTCCCCCAGGGGCCCTGCGTCGTCCCCCAGGAGCCCTACGTCGTCCCCCGGGGCCCTGCGTCATCCCCCGGGGCCCTGCGTCGTCCCCCAGGAGCCCTACGTCGTCCCCCAGGGGCCCTGCGTCGTCCCCCGGGGCCCTGCGTCGTCCCCCAGGAGCCCTACGTCGTCCCCCGGGGCCCTGCGTCGTCCCCAGGGGGCCTGCGTCGTCCCCAGGGGGCCTGCGTCGTCCCCCAGGAGCCCTACGTCGTCCCCCAGGGGCCCTGCGTCGTCCCCCAGGGGCCCTGCGTCGTCCCCCAGGGGCCCTGCGTCGTCCCCCAGGGGCCCTGCGTCGTCCCCCAGGGGCCCTGCGTCGTCCCCCAGGGGCCCTGCGTCGCCACTGAGAGGAAGTCAAATTACAAAAATTGGACATTAAAACTAATTGAATCTTAGGACGTATTACCTTTTTCGTCCGGTAACTGCAAATGAGGGGGGCGGCTGAGGTGATCTTTTGAGGAGGGGAAGGTGGGGGTGAGGCGCTCTTCTGAAGAGGAGGGTGAGGAGGGGAAGGTGGGGGTGAGGCGCTCTTGTGTTCCCAGTCTGGGAACACCTTCATGTACGTCCCAGGGATACGCTAAGGAGTTTCTAGGAGACACACAAGTGAGTGATATTTTCTGTGGTCGCTGTCCTCGCTGATAATTTAGTTATTTACGTTCAGTGCGTCATAAACAAACTTAATTTCCAAAATATTGAGACATTACGTAACCATTGCGAAAATTAGCGTATTCCGCAGCGCGACTGAGTGTGGAGCCTGTGTCGTATACAGCGTGTTGGGACCACCTCACACTCACTCTAATAATTACAGTACCTATAACACGAGCCCTGGCTCTGAGTCAGCAGGTACGTCCTCCACTGGCTGGGTCAGCAGGTACGTCCTCCACTGGCTGGGTCAGCAGGTACGTCCTTCACTGGCTGGGTCAGCAGGTACGTCCTTCACTGGATGAGTCAGCAGGTACGTCCTTCACTGGCTGGGTCAGCAGGTACGTCCTTCACTGGATGAGTCAGCAGGTACGTCCTTCACTGGCTGGGTCAGCAGGTACGTCCTTCACTGGCTGGGTCAGCAGGTACGTCCTTCACTGGCTGGGTCAGCAGGTACTTCCTTCACTGGCTCGGTCAGAAGGTACTTCCTTCACTGGCTGGGTCAGCAGGTACGTCCTTCACTGGCTCGGTCAGAAGGTACTTCCTTCACTGGATGAGTCAGCAGGTACGTCCTCCACTGGCTGGGTCAGCAGGTACGTCCTTCACTGACTGGGTCAGCAGGTACGTCCTTCACTGGCTCGGTCAGAAGGTACCTCCTTCACTGGCTGGGTCAGCAGGTACGTCCTTCACTGACTGGGTCAGCAGGTACGTCCTTCACTGGCTCGGTCAGAAGGTACCTCCTTCACTGGATGAGTCAGCAGGTATGTCCTTCAATGCCTGAGTCAGCAGGTACGTCCTTCACTGGATGAGTCAGCAGGTACATTCTTCACTGAGTCAGCAGGTATATTTTTCGCTGAGCCAGCAGGCACATTCTTCAGAGTCAGCAGGTACGTCCTTCACTGGATGAGTCAGCAGGTATGTCCTTCAATGCCTGAGTCAGCAGGCACATTTTTCACTGAGCCAGCAGGTAAATTCTTCACTGAGTCAGTATGTACATCCTTGACTGGATCTGAGTCAGTATGTACATCCTTGACTGGATCTGAGTCAGCAGGTACATCCTTCACTGAGTCAGTATGTACATCCTTGACTAGATTTGAGTCAGCAGGTACATCCTTGACTGGATCTGAGTCAGCAAGTACATCCTTGACTGGATCTGAGTCAGCAGGTACATCCTTGACTGGATCTGAGTCATCAGGTACATCCTTGACTGGATCTGAGTCAGCAGGTACATCCTTGACTGGATCTGAGTCATCAGGTACATCCTTGACTGGATCTGAGTCATCAGGTACATCCTTGACTGGATCTGAGTCAGCAAGTACATCCTTGACTGGATCTGAGTCAGCAGGTACATCCTTGACTGGATCTGAGTCAGCAGGTACATCCTTGACTGGATCTGAGTCAGCAGGTACATCCTTGACTGGATCTGAGTCAGCAAGTACATCCTTGACTGGATCTGAGTCAGCAGGTACATCCTTGACTGGATCTGAGTCAGCAGGTACATCCTTGACTGGATCTGAGTCATCAGGTACATCCTTGACTGGATCTGAGTCAGCAGGTACATCCTTGACTGGATCTGAGTCAGCAGGTACATCCTTGACTGGATCTGAGTCATCAGGTACATCCTTGACTGGATCTGAGTCAGCAGGTACATCCTTGACTGGATCTGAGTCAGCAGGTACATCCTTGACTGGATCTGAGTCATCAGGTACATCCTTGACTGGATCTGAGTCATCAGGTACATCCTTGACTGGATCTGAGTCAGCAAGTACATCCTTGACTGGATCTGAGTCAGCAGGTACATCCTTGACTGGATCTGAGTCAGCAGGTACATCCTTGACTGGATCTGAGTCAGCAGGTACATCCTTGACTGGATCTGAGTCAGCAAGTACATCCTTGACTGGATCTGAGTCAGCAGGTACATCCTTGACTGGATCTGAGTCAGCAGGTACATCCTTGACTGGATCTGAGTCATCAGGTACATCCTTGACTGGATCTGAGTCAGCAGGTACATCCTTGACTGGATCTGAGTCATCAGGTACATCCTTGACTGGATCTGAGTCAGCAGGTACATCCTTGACTGGATCTGAGTCAGCAGGTACATCCTTGACTGGATCTGAGTCAGCAGGTACATCCTTGACTGGATCTGAGTCAGCAGGTACATCCTTGACTGGATCTGAGTCAGCAGGTACATCCTTGACTAGATTTGAGTCAGCAGGTACATCCTTGACTGGATCTGAGTCAGCAGGTACATCCTTGACTAGATTTGAGTCAGCAGGTACATCCTTGACTGGATCTGAGTCAGCAGGTACATCCTTGACTGGATCTGAGTCAGCAGGTACATCCTTGACTGGATCTGAGTCAGCAGGTACATCCTTGACTAGATTTGAGTCAGCAGGTACATCCTTGACTGGATCTGAGTCAGCAGGTACATCCTTGACTAGATTTGAGTCAGCAGGTACATCCTTGACTGGATCTGAGTCAGCAGGTACATCCTTGACTGGATCTGAGTCAGCAAGTACATCCTTGACTGGATCTGAGTCAGCAAGTACATCCTTGACTGGATCTGAGTCAGCAGGTACATCCTTGACTGGATCTGAGTCATCAGGTACATCCTTGACTGGATCTGAGTCATCAGGTACATCCTTGACTGGATCTGAGTCAGCAGGTACATCCTTCACTGAGTCAGTATGTACATTCTTGACTGGATCCGAGTCAGCAGGTACATCCTTCACTGAGTCAGTATGTACATCTTTGACTGGATCTGAGTCAGCAGGTACATCCTTGACTGGATCTGAGTCAGCAAGTACATCCTTGACTGGATCTGAGTCAGCAGGTACATCCTTGACTGGATCTGAGTCATCAGGTACATCCTTGACTGGATCTGAGTCATCAGGTACATCCTTGACTAGATTTGAGTCAGCAGGTACATCCTTCACTGAGTCAGTATGTACATCCTTGACTGGATCCGAGTCAGCAGGTACATCCTTCACTGAGTCAGTATGTACATCTTTGACTGGATCTGAGTCAGCAGGTACATCCTTGACTGGATCTGAGTCATCAGGTACATCCTTGACTGGATCTGAGTCAGCAGGTACATCCCTCAACACTGAACCTCCCCGGAGGTCACTAGTGTAAATACTCCGTGTCCTGGTTAACTAACAACTAACCACCACTACATACCAGTCCACACTCTCCTCCCAGTACCAAGACATTAGTAACCTTCTCTTAGCAAGAATCATTATTCTTACGTTGCATTAAGTTGTTCACTGTAACAATTCAGATATGAACAAAAACTTTTCCTTCGCGAAGTCATTTTTTCCCTTAGAGTAACGATACTATTGTACAGCCAAGTTATCTAACTTATGGTTCAAGTCGGACCGAAACGTCGTCCTAAGCTCCTCTCTCCTATGTGTGGGTTATTTGTGTATTGTTCTAGTCACGATATTGTGCCTTTTTGTTGTTTGTGTATCGCCATTAATTGGTGAACTACTTCACTATGAGTGCCATGATGATGCATGCAGGAGTTGCCATAGCCACCATCTCAAAATACAGCCGCCATCTCAGAATAGTTTCAAAACTAGAGGGATACTAGTGGAAAACATGTGTGTGTTCTATCTAGAAACATCTTGTGATGGTAGTCACTCAGAGTCATGTCTAGTAGTCTTATTAGTTATGCTACTGCTAGCCAGTTATCTAAATTACGAGGAAAAACGTGGAAATTTTAAACGAATGCGTTTTATTACATAAGGATTTTTATAGTCTACCTAAGTGAGGAAATATTGTACATTACAGGTGTGACTTGGTCATCAGTTTATTTTCAACTATTGGTGAACTTTCACAGTTAACACGACAATACTGATCACATGTGAACACCAGGATAGTTCCCCACCACAACACTGATCACAAATACAACAGAAAGAGTAATAGTAAACAGAGTAAAGTCTGAGGCAGCCACAGTAAAAAGCTCTGTTCCACAAGGCATAGTACTCGCTCCCATTCTATTCCTCATCCTCATTTCTGATATAGACAGAGATGTAAGCCATAGCTCCGTGTCTTCCTTTGCGGATGACACCCGGATCACCATGGCAGTGACCTCCATCGAAGACACCGCGAGACTCCAAGTGGACATCAACCAAATCTTTGAATGGGCCACTCAAAACAATATGAAATTCAACGAGGAGAAATTTCAACTACTCAGATATGGGAAACTTGAAGAAATTAAAAATGTGTCAGGGTATACAACAAATTCTAACCATACAATAGAGCGGAAAAGTAATTTGAAGGACCTGGGAATGATGATGTCAGAGAATCTCGCCTTCAAACACCACACCAATGTATCTACCTCATCCGCTAGGATAATGATAGGATGGATAATGAGAACCTTCAAAACTAGGGACGCCAAGCCCACGATGATTCTCTTCAAATCGCGTGTGCTCTCTAGGCTGGAATACTGTTGTACACTAACGACCCCCTTCAAGACTCACGAAATCATAATGACACGATTGCAAACAAACATACCACGGGCGGGGATAGAACCCGCGATCAGAGAGTCTGGAGTTTTGAGACTCTCTGATCGCGGGTTCTATCCCCGCCCGTGGTATGGTTTGACCCCCTTCAAGGCTGGCGACATTGCAGACCTGGAGAGTGTACAAAGAACTTTCACGGCACACATAAGTACGATAAGGCACCTAAACTACTGGGAACGGTTGAAGGTCCTTGATCTGTATTCCCTCGAACGCAGGCGAGAAAGATACATGATAATATACACTTGGAAGGTCCTGGAGGGACTGGTACCAAACCTGCACACGAAAATCACTCCCTATGAAAGCAAAAGACTCGGCAGGAGATGCAACATTCCCCCGATGAAAAGCAGGGGCGCCACGAGTACACAGAGACAACACAATAAGTGTCCGGGGCCCAAGACTGTTCAATTGACTCCCAGCATACATAAGGGGGATTACCAATAGACCCCTGGCTGGCTGTCTTCAAGAAGGCACTGGACAGGCACCTAAAGTCAGTACCTGACCAACCAAGCTGTGGTTCGTACATCAGCTTGCGTGCGGCCAGCAGTAATAGCCTGGTTGATCAGATCCTGATCCACCATGAGGCCTGGTCTCAGACTGGGCCGCGGGGGCGTTGAACCCCGAAACCCTCTCCAGGTAAACTCCAGGTAAACATGTGATCACCAGGATAGTTCCCCACCACAACACTGACCACCCATAATGACTATGACAGTCCCCACCACAGCAATGACCACACATGATCATCAGGATGGTCCAGCTAGTCAACAATCCCAGGTGTTACTTGATCTAAGAGTTTATCTTAGAGTGGGAACTCTGACTGTTTACCTGGAGTTTACCTGGAGAGAGTTCCGGGGGTCAACGCCCCCGCGGCCCGGTCTGTGACCAGGCCTCCTGGTCACTGTGAATTCTGTCTGCACACCAGCGCCATATTTCTCCCGCCCACAGTCCACTGGGGACAGTAAGTTGTCAAACCACTTTAGCACTTAAGAAAGAAAGCTCTTAAAAGTGTGTCAATGATCTACATCAGATGTCGGTGGCAATGCGGGAAGATCAAAGTTGATCTTCTGAAACCGTAGCAACAGCTCTCTCTCTCTCTCTCTCTCTCTCTCTCTCTCTCTCTCTCTCTCTCTCTCACGCATAAAAAATCAACATTTATACAAGGAATCGGTTTAGCCAGCTCTGTGAACATAAAGGATGGAGACTTCGCCATGTCATCTACTGATACTTGTGGAAGATGAAGACTTCGCCGGTCTTAGCCACGTCTCCTACTGATACTTGTGGAGGATGATATATATATATATATATATATATATATATATATATATATATATATATATATATATATATATATATATATATATTATTTTTTTTTATTATCACACTGGCCGATTCCCACCAAGGCAGGGTGGCCCGAAAAAGAAAAACTTTCACCATCATTCACTCCATCACTGTCTTGCCAGAAGGGTGCTTTACACTACAGTTTTTAAACTGCAACATTAACACCCCTCCTTCAGAGTGCAGGCACTGTACTTCCCATCTCCAGGACTCAAGTCCGGCCTGCCGGTTTCCCTGAATCCCTTCATAAATGTTACTTTGCTCACACTCCAACAGCACGTCAAGTATTAAAAACCATTTGTCTCCATTCACTCCTATCAAACACGCTCACGCATGCCTGCTGGAAGTCCAAGCCCCCCTCGCACACAAAACCTCCTTTACCCCCTCCCTCCAACCTTTCCTAGGCCGACCCCTACCCCGCCTTCCTTCCACTACAGACTGATACACTCTTGAAGTCATTCTGTTTCGCTCCATTCTCTCTACATGTCCGAACCACCTCAACAACCCTTCCTCAGCCCTGTGGACAACAGTTTTGGTAATCCCGCACCTCCTCCTAACTTCCAAACTACGAATTCTCTGCATTATATTCACACCACACATTGCCCTCAGACATGACATCTCCACTGCCTCCAGCCTTCTCCTCGCTGCAACATTCATCACCCATGCTTCACACCCATATAAGAGCGTTGGTAAAACTATACTCTCATACATTCCCCTCTTTGCCTCCAAGGACAAAGTTCTTTGTCTTCACAGACTCCTAAGTGCACCACTCACTCTTTTTCCCTCATCAATTCTATGATTCACCTCATCTTTCATAGACCCATCCGCTGACACGTCCACTCCCAAATATCTGAATACGTTCACCTCCTCCATACTCTCTCCCTCCAATCTGATATTCAATCTTTCATCACCTAATCTTTTTGTTATCCTCATAACCTTACTCTTTCCTGTATTCACCTTTAATTTTCTTCTTTTGCACACCCTACCAAATTCATCCACCAATCTCTGCAACTTCTCTTCAGAATCTCCCAAGAGCACAGTGTCATCAGCAAAGAGCAGCTGTGACAACTCCCACTTTGTGTGTGATTCTTTATCTTTTAACTCCACGCCTCTTGCCAAGACCCTCGCATTTACTTCTCTTACAACCCCATCTATAAATATATTAAACAACCACGGTGACATCACACATCCTTGTCTAAGGCCTACTTTTACTGGGAAAAAATTTCCCTCTTTCCTACATACTCTAACTTGAGCCTCACTATCCTCGTAAAAACTCTTCACTGCTTTCAGTAACCTACCTCCTACACCATACACTTGCAACATCTGCCACATTGCCCCCCTATCCACCCTGTCATACGCCTTTTCCAAATCCATAAATGCCACAAAGACCTCTTTAGCCTTATCTAAATACTGTTCACTTATATGTTTCACTGTAAACACCTGGTCCACACACCCCCTACCTTTCCTAAAGCCTCCTTGTTCATCTGCTATCCTATTTTCTGTCTTACTCTTAATTCTTTCAATTATAACTCTACCATACACTTTACCAGGTATACTCAACAGACTTATCCCCCTATAATTTTTGCATTCTCTTTTATCCCCTTTGCCTTTATACAAAGGAACTATGCATGCTCTCTGCCAATCCCTAGGTACCTTACCCTCTTCCATACATTTATTAAATAATTGCACCAACCACTCCAAAACTATATCCCCACCTGCTTTTAACATTTCTATCTTTATCCCATCAATCCCAGCTGCCTTACCCCCTTTCATTTTACCTACTGCCTCACGAACTTCCCCCACAGTCACAACTGGCTCTTCCTCACTCCTACAAGATGTTATTCCTCCTTGCCCTATGCACGAAATCACAGCTTCCCTATCTTCATCAACATTTAACAATTCCTCAAAATATTCCCTCCATCTTCCCAATACCTCTAACTCTCCATTTAATAACTCTCCTCTCCTATTTTTAACTGACAAATCCATTTGTTCTCTAGGCTTTCTTAACTTGTTTATCTCACTCCAAAACTTTTTCTTATTTTCAACAAAATTTGTTGATAACATCTCACCCACTCTCTCATTTGCTCTCTTTTTACATTGCTTCACCACTCTCTTAACCTCTCTCTTTTTCTCCATATAGTCTTCCCTCCTTGCATCACTTCTACTTTGTAAAAACTTCTCATATGCTAACTTTTTCTCCCTTACTACTCTCTTTACATCATCATTCCACCAATCGCTCCTCTTCCCTCCTGCACCCACTTTCCTGTAACCACAAACTTCTGCTGAACACTCTAACACTACATTTTTAAACCTACCCCATACCTCTTCGACCCCATTGCCTATGCTCTCATTAGCCCATCTATCCTCCAATAGCTGTTTATATCTTACCCTAACTGCCTCCTCTTTTAGTTTATAAACCTTCACCTCTCTCTCCCCTGATGCTTCTATTCTCCTTGTATCCCATCTACCTTTTACTCTCAGTGTAGCTACAACTAGAAAGTGATCTGATATATCTGTGGCCCCTCTATAAACATGTACATCCTGAAGTCCACTCAACAGTCTTTTATCTACCAATACATAATCCAACAAACTACTGTCATTTCGCCCAACATCATATCTTGTATACTTATTTATCCTCTTTTTCTTAAAATATGTATTACCTATAACTAAACCCCTTTCTATACAAAGTTCAATCAAAGGGCTCCCATTATCATTTACACCTGGCACCCCAAACATACCTACCACACCCTCTCTAAAAGTTTCTCCTACTTTAGCATTCAGGTCCCCTACCACAATTACTCTCTCACTTGGTTCAAAGGCTCCTATACATTCACTTAACATCTCCCAAAATCTCTCTCTCTCCTCTGCATTCCTCTCTTCTCCAGGTGCATACACGCTTATTATGACCCACTTTTCGCATCCAACCTTTACTTTAATCCACATAATTCTTGAATTTACACATTCATATTCTCTTTTCTCCTTCCATAACTGATCATTTAACATTACTGCTACCCCTTCCTTTGCTCTAACTCTCTCAGATACTCCAGATTTAATCCCATTTATTTCCCCCCACTGAAACTCTCCTACCCCCTTCAGCTTTGTTTCGCTTAGGGCCAGGACATCCAACTTCTTTTCATTCATAACATCAGCAATCATCTGTTTCTTGTCATCCGCACTACATCCACTCACATTTAAGCATCCCAGTTTTATAAAGTTTTTCTTCTTCTCTTTTTTAGTAAATGTCTACAGGAGAAGGGGTTACTAGCCCATTGCTCCCGGCATTTTAGTCGCCTCATACGACACGCATGGCTTATGGAGGAAAGATTCTTTTCCACTTTCCCATGGACAATAGAAGAAATAAAGAAGAACAAGAGCTATTTAGAAAAAGGAGAAAAAACCTAGATGTATGTATATATATATGCATGTACGTGTCTGTGAAGTGTGACTAAAGTGTTAGTAGGAGTAGCAAGATATCCCTGTTATCTAGCGTGTTTATGAGACAGAAAAAGAAACCAGCAATCCTACCATCATGCAAAACAGTTACAGGTTTTTGTTTCACAGTCATCTGGCAATAAAAATCACAATAAACAGGTGAAATTACAATACAGAGAATAACCACTGTGAAAGAATAGAGAAATTCCAAGCGTTTCGTGACTTCTCACATTATCTATTTGGGCATCACTGAACATGACATACCCATCATGTAACTACATATAGTAGGGTACAGCACACGGCCAGTGTACCCACTATGTTACTATATATAGTAGCGTACAGCACACTACCCGTGTACAGTGTACATACCCTCTTCACTCATCCAGGTACCCAAATCCATTTCTCTTTCCAGTCACACATTTCTCCCCTTCCCCATTCATGTCTACTATTCCTTTCCCATCTCCAAGGCTCTTTCCTCCCGTACCACCCCTCATCTCCCCCTCCAATCCACTCTACGCCAAGTAACCCCCCCCCCTTTCATCATCTCATCTAACCCCTTCCCTGCAGCTGACTCCCTCTCCTACCAGATCACCACTCACCTATCCGGACTTCTCCTACCCCTCCACCTTCCTCTCACCCTTCCAACCCCCTCCCCCGTCTCACCTCTTTTCCCTCTCACGTAACACCCTCTCTGCCAGACCCTTACCACTCCCTATCCTTCCTTCAATTATTTCCACTTCCTTTCTCATCACTTCTGTTTCCTACCGATTCCCCCCCTCCTTCTTCCTCCTCGCTGCTGAGAACCTTCAACCTGCAATCACACGATTCCCTGGCAGAGAGAGAGTCATGAACCAGTATTTTAACACTCCTGCCCACAGAGCAGCAAAACTAGGTACAGGTATATATATCGTGCCGAATATGTAAAACTTAAGATTTTGGCTTAGCAACGCTCTTCTTGCCGAATAAGGCAAGTGAAAATTTGTGTATGCAATATTTTCGTAAACATTATTATGAACCTAACGAAAAAAAATATATTTCGTTGTTTGTTTATTATTAAATTTTTGCAAACTTATTTAAAATATATTTAGCTAGATTAGGCTAAATTAAATTGAGCTTGTTATAATAAGGTTAGGTAAGTTTTCTAAGGTTCTTTTGGTACAATATATATATATATAGTGCCGAATAGGTAAAAGTGGTCAATTAGCACCAACCTTAGAAAACTTACCTAACCTTATTATAACAAGCGCAATTTAATTTATCCTAATCCAACTAAATATATTTTAGATAAGTTTACAATAATTTAATAATAAACACAATGAAATATATTTTTTTTCGTTAGGTTCAGAATGAGTTTTGCGAAATTATTGCATACACAAATTTTCGTTTGCCTTATTCGGCAAGAAGAGCGTTGCTTTTTAAACCAAAATCACAAATTTTACCAATTCGGCACGACATATATATACATATTTCTCCAAGGGGAAGTGGAACAGAATTCTTCCTCCGTAAGCCATGCGTGTCGAAAAAGGCGACTAAAATGCCGGGAGCAAGGGGCTAGTAACCCCTTCTCCTGTATAAATTACTAAATTTAAAAAGAGAAACTCGGTCAGATCCCAGACAAAGGGATCTGGCCGAGTAGCGTAAGTACTATGTACTGTGATGAAGAGTGTAGATTCGAATCCTGCTGTGGACTGAGAGATGATGTTTATATATAACCTACTGAATCAATATGGACTTCCTACTCATTTCTGCATCATTGCAAGCTCCTGATGATGTCTTGATTGCGGCACGAGAGGCCTAGAGCTATCTTTAAACTCTCCCCGTGGTTGTTTTGCATCTTGTATCGCTTGTTCGCCATTATTCCTTATTTATATACATATTAATCTTTCCCACCATTATTCCTTCCCCTCCCCCCACTACCCCAGCCTTCCCTCCCCAACCCTACAGTCATCCGTCCTCTCATCCCCCACTCAAAAGAAACCCGTCCTAATTCCCCTTCCCCCACTCTCGGAGGTTCAATGGTCCCACCCTACAGGACCACCTACCCCCACCTCCAGAGCCCCCTACCGCCGGCAGACAAGGGCTAGCGCCCCCTCTTGTCGGGTGCGAAGGAACAAAAGATATACTCTGGCAGACATAACGTATCAGTGGTGCATTGACAAGCATCACCACCACCACTGTCACAATAACTGTCCTATCATACACACGCTGGGGCAGGGCGGGGACGGGGGGGAGTCAGGGGCAGGGAGAAGAGGGGAAGAGAGTTGAGGGGCGAGAGAAAAGGGAGAGGAAAAATTTATGGATTCCATCACAAATATAACTTACTATAATATGAACGTAGAGAAGCATATTTGTAGAGAAACTTGTAGTGTAGACTGACTGATCTTGTAGCAGCCAGACTTAGACTGACTGATCTTGTAGCAGCCAGACTTTGACTGACTGATCTTGTAGCAGCCAGACTTTGACTGACTGATCTTGTAGCAGCCAGACTTTGACTGACTGATCTTGTAGCAGCCAGACTTTGACTGACTGATCTTGTAGCAGCCAGACTTAGACTGACTGATCTTGTAGCAGCCAGACTTAGACTAACTGATCTTGTAGCAGCCAGACTTAGACTGACTGATCTTGTAGCAGCCAGACTTAGACTGACTGATCTTGTAGCAGCCAGACTTAGACTAACTGATCTTGTAGCAGCCAGACTTAGACTGACTGATCTTGTAGCAGCCAGACTTAGACTGACTGATCTTGTAGCAGCCAGACTTTGACTGACTGATCTTGTAGCAGCCAGACTTAGACTGACTGATCTTGTAGCAGCCAGACTTAGACTGACTGATCTTGTAGCAGCCAGACTTAGACTGACTGATCTTGTAGCAGCCAGACTTTGACTGACTGATCTTGTAGCAGCCAGACTTTGACTGACTGATCTTGTAGCAGCCAGACTTAGACTGACTGATCTTGTAGCAGCCAGACTTAGACTGACTGATCTTGTAGCAGCCAGACTTAGACTGACTGATCTTGTAGCAGCCAGACTTAGACTGACTGATCTTGTAGCAGCCAGACTTAGACTGAGTGATCTTGTAGCAGCCAGACTTTGACTGATCTTGTAGCAGCCAGACTTAGACTGACTGATCTTGTAGCAGCCAGACTTAGACTGACTGATCTTGTAGCAGCCAGACTTAGACTGAGTGATCTTGTAGCAGCCAGACTTTGACTGATCTTGTAGCAGCCAGACTTAGACTGACTGATCTTGTAGCAGCCAGACTTAGACTGACTGATCTTGTAGCAGCCAGACTTAGACTGACTGATGTTGTAGCAGCCAGACTTAGACTGAGTGATCTTGTAGCAGCCAGACTTTGACTGATCTTGTAGCAGCCAGACTTAGACTGACTGATCTTGTAGCAGCCAGACTTAGACTGACTGATCTTGTAGCAGCCAGACTTAGACTGACTGATCTTGTAGCAGCCAGACTTAGACTGACTGATCTTGTAGCAGCCAGACTTAGACTGACTGATCTTGTAGCAGCCAGACTTAGACTGACTGATCTTGTAGCAGCCAGACTTAGACTGACTGATCTTGTAGCAGCCAGACTTAGACTGACTGATCTTGTAGCAGCCAGACTTAGACTGACTGATCTTGTAGCAGCCAGACTTAGACTGACTGATCTTGTAGCAGCCAGACTTAGACTGACTGATCTTGTAGCAGCCAGACTTAGACTGACTGATCTTGTAGCAGCCAGACTTAGACTGACTGATCTTGTAGCAGCCAGACTTAGACTGACTGATCTTGTAGCAGCCAGACTTAGACTGAGTGATCTTGTAGCAGCCAGACTTAGACTGACTGATCTTGTAGCAGCCAGACTTAGACTGACTGATCTTGTAGCAGCCAGACTTAGACTTGCTTACAAGTACTTCTGACAGTCAGGCAGACACACAGATACAAAGTATGTGGTCAACACCATAGTGACTTTCTTGAACACTATATACTTGATTGTTCACTTATTGAAGAATATAGAGACAATATAACAGCCTATGTGATATATCAAGTTGTCTTATTAATGAAAACAAAGATACCAGATATATTAAGCGAGTATCTTAAATGTACTTGCAAAACATAATACAAATGTATATATAAATCCAAATGTTAACCCTTTGGGGGCCTATTTTCTAGGCCTTTTGTGTATTTATATATTCTTGTGCTACTGTGCAGAGGCGGATATGTGGTAGACAGTAAACAAGTCACGACCCTCCACATAGTGAACATAACGTGTTACAACTGTCAACATAACTGCATGGTCGACCTTCACTACACTATAAAATACAGTCTGTCACGTTTACACGCTAAACATCAACACTTTAGCTACAAGAAAGCTGAAAAATATTAGTGGGGAGATAAACTACGCGTGTAAGGTGGCTCCTTCACCACAGTGACGTCACGGTGTATTTACCCAATCACGTGCGATCTTTACTTTTTGTTGACACTGGTCCTGTGACGTCACGATCTCTATTCAGACACAGAGACTCTCGAGTGTTAAGCTGTTTTTGGAGATCCAGTGACGTCACGGGAGGCTCTTGGGCTAGCTTGCATAAGCTAGTCATAATACTTAATCTCACTAGTCACCTTAAACGAGTCACCGGGTGATTCACTAGTAACATGACTCTCAACTCATTCACAACTTGGACAAAAATGATTTAAAATGATCTTCTTGGGGGAACGTCCATCTTTTTCTCGTCAATATTTATGGTTTCATCGAAGCGCCTTGCTGACACATGTCCGCCTGGGTCACTTGGCTCCATTACTAGCTGAGCCTCACTCCACTTGTCGAGACATTCCTGGTGACCTAGGTGTTGCACACAGGTGTTAAGCTCATGGTGTTGATATAACACATGTGCAATACTTAGGTATCTTTACCGCCAAGAATAAAGATACCTTAGTGTTGTACATGAATCTTACTCATCAAGTTAGCGGTACTGTAGACTGTTTACAAGACTGTCACAGCTGCTACAACAGTGTGTTCGTGGAGCCTGTGTTGTTGTTGTTGTTGTTGTTGTTGTTGTTGTTCATACACTGTTGTACCAGTGTTGTTCATACACTGTTGTACCAGTGTTGTTCATACACTGTTGTACCAGTGTTGTTCATACACTGTTGTACCAGTGTTGTTCATACACTGTTGTACCAGTGTTGTTGACACACTACTCCACCTGTGTCGTTGTTGACACACTGCTGCACCTGTGTCGTTAACACACTGCTGCACCTGTGTCGTTGTTGACACACTGCTGCACCTGTGTCGTTGTTGACACACTGCTCCACCTGTGTCGTTGTTGACACACTGCTCCACCTGTGTCGTTGTTGACACACTGCTGCACCTGTGTCGTTAACACACTGCTGCACCTGTGTCGTTGTTGACACACTACTCCACCTGTGTCGTTGTTGACACACTGCTGCACCTGTGTCGTAGTTGACACACTGCTGCACCTGTGTCGTTGTTGACTGCTGCACCTGTGTCGTTGTTGACACACTGCTGCACCTGTGTCGTTGTTGACACACTGCTCCACCTGTGTCGTTGTTGACACACTGCTCCACCTGTGTCGTTAACACACTGCTGCACCTGTGTCGTTGTTGACACACTGCTCCACCTGTGTCGTTGTTGACACACTGCTCCACCTGTGTCGTTGTTGACACACTGCTCCACCTGTGTCGTTGTTGACATACTGCTCCACCTGTGTCGTTGTTGACACACTGCTGCACCTGTGTCGTTGTTGACATACTGCTCCACCTGTGTCGTTGTTGACACACTGCTGCACCTGTGTCGTTGTTGACATACTGCTCCACCTGTGTCGTTGTTGACACACTGCTCCACCTGTGTCGTTAACACACTGCTGCACCTGTGTCGTTGTTGACACACTGCTGCACCTGTGTCGTTGTTGACACACTGCTCCACCTGTGTCGTTGTTGACACACTGCTCCACCTGTGTCGTTGTTGACATACTGCTCCACCTGTGTCGTTGTTGACACACTGCTGCACCTGTGTCGTTGTTGACATACTGCTCCACCTGTGTCGTTGTTGACACACTGCTGCACCTGTGTCGTTGTTGACATACTGCTCCACCTGTGTCGTTGTTGACACACTGCTCCACCTGTGTCGTTGTTGACACACTGCTCCACCTGTGTCGTTGTTGACACACTGCTGCACCTGTGTCGTTGTTGACATACTGCTCCACCTGTGTCGTTGCACCTTGCATCAGTCACAAGGTAAGATACACTACGTCCTGCTAACCGGGTGAGGGTGTGGGGACGGCGGGTGAGGTAAGGTATCAGTCACAGCTGGAAATATCCTTCCAGACACCCTGATGACCACACCAACCACACCTCTTACAACCACACCTCTTACAACGACACCCCTTACAACCACACCCCTTACACCCACACCTCTTACAACCACACCTCTTACACCCACACCTCTTACAACCACACCTCTTACAACCACACTTCTTACATCCACACCCCTTACAACCACATCTCTTACAACCACACCCTATACAACCGCACTCCTTACAACCAAACTTAAAACCACATCCCTTACAACCACACCCCTTACAACGACACCTCTTACAACCACACCCCTTACAACCACACCTCTTACAACCACACCCCTTACAACCACACCCCTTACAACCAAACCCCTTACACCCACACCCTTTACAACCACACTTCTCACAAACACTCCTTACAACCACATCTCTTACAACCACAACTCTTACAACCACACTCCTTATAACCACACCTCTTACAACCACATCTCTTACAACCCCACCCCTCACAACCACACCTTTTACAATCACACCCCATACAACCACACCCCTTACAACCAAACCTCTGACAACCACACCCCTAACAACCACACCTCTTACAACCACACCCACAACAACTACACTATCCACTACAACCATAATATCGGCCACTACAACCACAACAACCACCCCATTCACTACAGCCACACCACCTACTACAACCACAACCTTCCAAGCTTCCCTTAGCATCTAGGAGAACTCTAGGGATGGTTGAGGTAACTCAGTTTTTAGAGGGCTGGAGAGGAAGACTTTCTTCCTTAAGACTCTCAGATCACTGATCACTTCCTGGCAGGAAGCTGGAAGCACAAGCCAGAGTTGTCGAGTGATGATTGAGACACATGTTTAACAGTTGGGTATCTCTAATATGTAAACGCTTCGCCACACAGTGGCTTCATCAGTCCAGTACAAAGAAGAATGGTGAAGATCGGAGAGTTTGAGGTAATCAGTCCCTCAATCTTAATATCAAGATTGAGGGACTGATTACCTCTATTCCAGGCTGAAGGACTGATTACTTCAAACTTCTTCCGATCTTCACCATTCCTCTCTGTATGGGACTGATGAAGCCATTGTGTGGCGAAAAGTTTCCATGATTAATATACCGAAGTGTTGCACGAGTATCTAATTTGTCATCAGTCAAATACTGAGGAGAATGTATTGTAGACAGCAAGAGTAGTAGAGGTAAAGATGATGTAATCAGTCCATCAACCTTGGAGAAACAGTTTGAGGTGGTCAGTCCCTCAGCCTGGATGAGAGCGCAGCTCCAGGGTCTGGAACGATGTGAAGCTGAAGCATGAGAATGGAGTCTTAAATACTCTGGAAGGTGAGGTGGAAGATCTGGAAGACGCTGTAGGGGACGGGATGCACTAGTAGAAGTAAGAAGGCAAGGACTGAGGTGCACTGCAACAAGCCTGGTCACAGACCTGGCAGCGGGGGCGTTGAACCCTCAAAACCCGGCTTTATGTATATTCCAGGTATAAGCCTCGCAGGTCCCTCTAGAATTCAACCATTTTTAGTTATAAGTAGTTGCTGAGCGATAAAGTGTGGCAGATGTTCACTGTATCAAGATACCGCTGTGCTACAGTGTATGTCACGTGTGTTGAACATCGTATAAAATACCGACACAGCAACACAACTGTGTCTTGATGCACAGAACATCTTCCATACCTTCATGGGGAGGCAGTGGAGTGAACTAGGTGGGGGAGGCAGTGGAGTGAACTAGGTGGGGAGGCAGTGGAGTGAACTAGGTGGGGAGGCAGTGGAGTGAACTAGGTGGGGAGGCAGTGGAGTGAACTAGGTGGGGGAGGCAGTGGAGTGAACTAGGAGGGGGAGGCAGTGGAGTGAACTAGGTGGGGAGGCAGTGGAGTGAACTAGGTGGGGGAGGCAGTGGAGTGAACTAGGTGGGGGAGGCAGTGGAGTGAACTAGGTGGGGGAGGCAGTGGAGTGAACTAGGTGGGGGAGGCCGTGGAGTGAACTAGGTGGGGGAGGCAGTGGAGTGAACTAGGTGGGGGAGGCAGTGGAGTGCACTAGGTGGGGAGGCAGTGGAGTGAACTAGGTCGGGAGGCAGTGGAGTGAGATAGGAGGGGGAGGCAGTGGAGTGAACTAGGTGGGGAGGCAGTGGAGTGAATAGGTGGGGGAGACAGTGGAGTGAACTAGGTGGGGGAGGCAGTGGAGTGAACTAGGTGGGGGAGGCAGTGGAGTGAACTAGGTGGGGGAGGCAGTGGAGTGAACTAGGTGGGGAGGCAGTGGAGCGAACTAGGTCGGGAGATAGTGGAGTGAGATAGGTGGGGAGACAGTGGAGTGAACTAGGTCGGGAGATAGTGGAGTGAGATAGGTGGGGAGACAGTGGAGTGAACTAGGTCGGGAGATAGTGGAGTGAGATAGGTGGGGAGACAGTGGAGTGAACTAGGTCGGGAGATAGTGGAGTGAGATAGGTGGGGAGACAGTGGAGTGAACTAGGTCGGGAGATAGTGGAGTGAGATAGGTGGGGAGACAGTGGAGTGAACTAGGTCGGGAGATAGTGGAGTGAGATAGGTGGGGAGACAGTGGAGTGAACTAGGTCGGGAAATAGTGGAGTGAGATAGGTGGGGAGACAGTGGGAGATAGTGGAGTGAGATAGGTGGGGAGACAGTGGAGTGAACTAGGTCGGGAGATAGTGGAGTGAGATAGGTGGGGAGACAGTGGAGTGAACTAGGTCGGGAGATAGTGGAGTGAGATAGGTGGGGAGACAGTGGAGTGAACTAGGTCGGGAGATAGTGGAGTGAGATAGGTGGGGAGACAGTGGAGTGAGCTAGGTCGGGAGATAGTGGAGTGAGATAGGTGGGGAGACAGTGGAGTGAACTAGGTCGGGAGATAGTGGAGTGAGATAGGTGGGGAGACAGTGGAGTGAACTAGGTCGGGAGATAGTGGAGTGAGATAGGTGGGGAGACAGTGGAGTGAACTAGGTCGGGAGATAGTGGAGTGAGATAGGTGGGGAGACAGTGGAGTGAGCTAGGTCGGGAGATAGTGGAGTGAGATAGGTGGGGAGACAGTGGAGTGAGCTAGGTCGGGAGATAGTGGAGTGAGATAGGTGGGGAGACAGTGGAGTGAGCTAGGTCGGGAGATAGTGGAGTGAGATAGGTGGGGAGACAGTGGAGTGAGCTAGGTCGGGAGATAGTGGAGTGAGATAGGTGGGGAGACAGTGGAGTGAACTAGGTCGGGAGATAGTGGAGTGAGCTAGGTAGGGAGACAGTGGAGTGAACTAGGTCGGGAGATAGTGGAGTGAGATAGGTGGGGAGACAGTGGAGTGAACTAGGTCGGGAGATAGTGGAGTGAGCTAGGTAGGGAGACAGTGGAGTGAACTAGGTCGGGAGATAGTGGAGTGAGATAGGTGGGGAGACAGTGGAGTGAACTAGGTCGGGAGATAGTGGAGTGAGCTAGGTAGGGAGACAGTGGAGTGAACTAGGTCGGGAGATAGTGGAGTGAGATAGGTGGGGAGACAGTGGAGTGAACTAGGTCGGGAGATAGTGGAGTGAGCTAGGTAGGGAGACAGTGGAGTGAACTAGGTCGGGAGATAGTGGAGTGAGCTAGGTAGGGAGACAGTGGAGTGAACTAGGTCGGGAGATAGTGGAGTGAGATAGGTGGGGAGACAGTGGAGTGAACTAGGTCGGGAGATAGTGGAGTGAGATAGGTGGGGAGACAGTGGAGTGAACTAGGTCGGGAGATAGTGGAGTGAGATAGGTGGGGAGACAGTGGAGTGAACTAGGTCTGGAGATAGTGGAGTGAGATAGGTGGGGAGACAGTGGAGTGAACTAGGTCGGGAGATAGTGGAGTGAGATAGGTGGGGAGACAGTGGAGTGAACTAGGTCGGGAGATAGTGGAGTGAGATAGGTGGGGAGACAGTGGAGTGAACTAGGTCGGGAGATAGTGGAGTGAGATAGGTGGGGAGACAGTGGATTGAACTAGGTCGGGAGATAGTGGAGTGAGATAGGTGGGGAGACAGTGGAGTGAACTAGGTCGGGAGATAGTGGAGTGAGATAGGTGGGGAAACAGTGGAGTGAACTAGGTCGGGAGATAGTGGAGTGAGATAGGTGGGGAGACAGTGGAGTGAACTAGGTCGGGAGATAGTGGAGTGAGATAGGTGGGGAGACAGTGGAGTGAACTAGGTCGGGAGATAGTGGAGTGAGATAGGTGGGGAGACAGTGGAGTGAACTAGGTCGGGAGATAGTGGAGTGAGATAGGTGGGGAGACAAAAACAAACACGACAGACCAACAACCAACATCACAATTTGACGGATGACTCAGGGAACTGGACCAGGAGCTGCACCTCAACCACCTGCAAGCACAAGTCCGTAAATACAAACTCTCCTCCTCTTCTTCCTGCTTCTCCTCCTCCTTTTTCTTGTCTACCTCTTAATCCTCTTCCTGTTCCTCCAGCGTCACCCTCCACACTGAAGGATCTGGTCTGGTTATGAGTGATGGATCGCGGCCGCTGAAGGATCAGTCTGGCCGCTGAGGTGGCGAAAGGGAGAGTAGGGGTGGAAGGGGGAGAGACAGAGAGAGAAGTGTGGGAGGGAGTGAAAGGGGAGAGGCGATGTGTTCCTGAGTGAAAGCAAGAGGGAGAGTGGTAGTTTTGGGTGTGACTGATTGTCTGGGGTGACGAGAGAAAGAGGGGGTGGGGGAGGGGAGGGGGAGGGGGGAGGGGGTTAGGCACGTCTTACAGCTGCTGAAAAATTTATATAGAAACCCAGTAAGATGAAATCGTGGGAGGAAGGGGGAGGGGAAGTTTTGAGATGATATGAGCACAAACAGCCTGGTTGATCAAAACCATCACCAGGTACACATGTAGACAGGTAGACATGTAGACCAGAGGCTGGTGTCAGGATGATACACTCCTACATACCAAAGTTGACGAAAATCTAATGAGAAAATTGCATTAAACTGCAAGAGGATTTAAAAATGATTGTTAGAAGAGTAACACAAACAGTGGCTGCTAGATTTCAACCCCAGGGATGATGAATGCAGACAACACACTACTGGCACACACTCCTCAGTCATGTAACAGAAACATACTTAAAAATCCTGAGTGATTAACTCTTTAAATCCCTGTTTCTCCACAGTGACAGACAAATCCTCAAGGACTCAGCACCAGCTTAGAGCCCCAAAGTACGAAATGCAACTCTGGTTAGGGAAATGGAGAACATGGAGCACCAAGTGACTGCATCGTGAGGAGTCCAGGAGAGAGACAACAAAGACCCACAAGTGAAAATAGAAGAAATTCCTAATTCTTCTACGCAAAATCCAGGGCATAAATCACATTCAGTATATAACCTTTATCTACAAGATGAAGAACTACATACATGTGCAACAACTGGGTATCATTATTGTAGACGTTTCGCCATCCAATGGCTTTGATAAAGCCACTGGATGGCGAAACGTCTACAATAATTCTTCATCTTGTAGGTACTGCATACCATACATTCGCCTAGAGATGGAACATACACTGCTAACAGTAAGGAAACGAGCGAAATACTGAAGTCATATTCTATCTACAGATCCTGGACCTTAATAAGTTTTTCAGAACACAACCGACATCTTCATAATTGACTTTGAAGAAGTTAGTGACAGCATGTACATGCCTCCTGCCTGGGCCAGGACCAGGCTTGTGCAGCTCAATGCTAGTACACCATCAATGGCAAGAAGCCACTATCTCGAACCTATGATATTCTCTGGCGAAGGAGTCTGGACACAGGTATCATCCCATATAGTAATTAAAAAAAATTGATACTGCCTAATTTCACAATGGCAGTAAAGGAGCCGCAAAAATCTTTAGACCACGAGGGCTAACGTCACACATTATCAAAATCTTTGAATGGGTCCTGAGAATTAACATTGCCAATCATATGCATTTGCAACAGTTGCACAAACCAAGGCAATATGAGTTTAGGACAGAGTAGTAGTAAACAGAGTGAAGTCGGAGGCTGCTACACCGAAAAGCTCTGTTCCTCTAGGCACAGTACTTGCCCTATTTAAGTTACTTATTCTTTCATTCGATACAGACGAACATATATCACAGAACTGTAACAGAGGATGATAATGGCACCAGAATCTCTATGAGAGGACACAACGAGTCTTTAGGCAGATATAAATGAGGTCTTCAGTGCACCTCAGACAACAATATGGTGTTTGATGAGGATAAGTTTTCATTAATAAGATACCTTGACATAGCACATACGTTATTACACTATCTCTGTAGTCCTCAACACGTGGACAATGAACTACACAGTTCTGAAAGAAGTGACCATAAGGTCGACCACATACTTTACATTTAGTATGAACATCATCTGTGTGTCTGCCAGGATGACAGAAGTACTTGTAACCAAGCATAAGTCTGGCTATCACATCACTCAGTCTGTTTACACTGCAAGTTGCTCCGTAGACATGCTTATCTACGTTCATGTTATCATAGTGAGTGACAGATCTACTCAGGTTTCTTACATACATTCCCATTCCTTATTTACTTCTCTTCTAATGCTAGACACAGATATGACAAAGTAATATTGTACATTTTCCTTCAGCGTACTCTCTTTGGCTAAGTTATCAACTATTTCACGAAGGAATAATTCAATGTGTTACGGAATCCATAAATATGTACACTAATTCCTTTTTCTCTAATTCTGGACAATCTGTACCTGGCTTCTCCACTGTGAATGTTATTAGAGTAATTATGTAAATCAAGCTCCCTCACTGATGACATAGAATCAGTAATAATCAAAGAGTCAAGCCACTACGATAACAAACAATTCTTTGAATGTAAAAAATCAGTTGTTAATTCTTATACTTGACTCAGCAAGTGCCAGACAACACACGTTCCCAATCTTAAAAAATATAAACTTACTCAATACATATAATAATTACTCATATTACTGTGCATGCTATATAATCAGGAGAGTCAGTTCTATTAAAAACATTGCTCTGGAACTCTTCCTTGACAGCTGCAACGGAACTCACAGACATAACACAGAACACAGAAATCTCTCTGATATCTCCCGTGTCCAACCCAACCTCTGTGAAAACACAATGCGCATAAAAGGCCCTAAAATCTGGAACTCGTTGCCTGAGAATTTTAAAGGTACCGTATCTGCTAACCACTTCAAAGCTACTTTAAAAAGCGCCTTCTTACCTTAATGTAATCTTAACAGCAATATATTATGTCAAACAAAACCTGTACCTCGTTGTTTACATCCATCTTTGTTTATATCTATATTTGTCCCTGTTATTGTTCCAGCTGACCTTCAACTTCCATACATTGTTAGAAGCATATACCTCATCATATCTGCATTATAATTTAATACCACCATACCACACGGTCGGGGCTTAAACCCGAGACTCACTCTGCTAAACGTAGTTATATATTAGTTTCATTTTTATTTTGAACCGAGTAAATTTAAGTAGAGTATAGGCTAAGTTTCTGATGAGCTGCTGTTGATTCTCTGGTCCTTCAGTTTACTGTGTCATGGGCAGTAATACTCAAATTTAGATTAGTATCAATATTTGTGTTTGACCAACATCAATTTCCTCAACAAATGTTATTGCGAGTTGTTTTTGCTAAAACTCCACTGGTTATAAGTTAATTTTAAGGCTGGCTGGAATGTTCCGTATAACCAGGAGATTTACGTCAACGATGCTAATAATGTCACCTTTACTGTACCCATGGTAAAGTATTCTTTATACAAACAAAGTTTATTTATACAAGGTTGTATTCTGGATTGTAACACCTTAGCTGACTAGGCGCTGATCCACCAGGAGGTCTGGTCACAGAC
>NC_091292.1:82003855-82009020 GCF_038502225.1 Cherax quadricarinatus | reverse complement strand
ATCATCACAAACCCCACCTACACCACAGCCCCATATAGGCCCCCACCAAGGCTCTCGCTCCCCCAACCCCAATATTCTTGCATGACCACAATGATAGAAAAGAAACTGAAAGTTTGGTACACAAACGCGGATGGAATAACGAATAAACATGAGGAATGGAACGAAAGAATCAGTGAAAAATCCCCAGATATCATAGCAGTCACAGAAACAAAACTTGCTGAGATAATAACAGACACAATCTTCCCAACGGGATATCAGATCCTGAGGAAAGATAGAAGGAGTAGAGGGGGAGGAGGGGTTGCACTGCTCATAAAACACCGATGGGGATTTGAGGAAATGGAAGGCATGGACATGATTGGAGAAAGAGACTACATTGTAGGTACAATTCAGTCCGGAGAACATAAAGTAGTCATTGGAGTGATGTATAACCCACCACAGAACTGCAGGAGGCCAAGAGAGGAGTACAAAGAAAACAACAGGGTGATGGTGGACACACTGGCTGAGGTGGCAAGAAGAGCTCACTCGAGCAGAGCAAAGTTACTGGTAATGGGCGATTTCAACCACAGGGAGATCGACTGGGAAAACCTGGAGCCACGTGGGGGTCCCGAAACATAGAGAGCCAAGATGATGGATGTGATACTTGAAAACCTCATGCATCAACATGTCAGGGACACAACCAGAGAGAGAGAGAGGGGAGGATGAGCCAGCAAGACTTGATCTTGTGTTCACCCTGAGCAGTTCAGACATTGAGGACATCACTTACGAGAGGCCCCTTGGAGCTAGCGATCACGTGGTTCTGAGTTTTGATTATATAGTAGAGTTACAAGTGGAGAAGGTAACAGGAACTGAAGGGGACAGGCCAAACTATAAAAGGGGGGACTACACAGGTATGAGAAACTTCCTGCAGGAGGTTCAGTGGGACAGAGAAATGGTAGGAAAATCAGTAAACGAGATGATGGAATATGTGGCAACAAAGTGCAAGGAGGCAGAGGAAAGGTTTGTTCCCAAGGCAAACAGAAATAATAGGAAGACCAAAACGAGTCCTTGGTTAACCCGAAGGTGTAGGGAGGCAAAAACTAAGTGCAACAGAGAATGGAAAAGGTACAGGAGGCATAGGACCCAGGAAAACAAGGAGATTAGTAGAAGAGCCAGAAACGAGTATGCACAGATAAGGAGGGAGGCCCAGCGACAGTATGAAAACGACATAGCATCGAAAGTCAAATCTGACCCGAAACTGCTGTATAGCCACATTAGGAGGAAGACAACAGTCAAGGACCAGGTGATAAGGCTGAGGAAAGAAGGTGGGGAACTCACAAGAAACGATCAAGAGGTATGTGAGGAACTCAACAAGAGATTTAAGGAAGTATTTACAGTAGAGACAGGAAGGACTCTGGGGGGACAGACCAGATGGGGACACCAGCAAGGAATACACCAACAAGTGTTGGACGACATGCATACAGATGAGGAGGAGGTGAAGAAACTGCTAAGGGACATCGATACCTCAAAGGCAATGGGACCGGACAACATCACCCCGTGGGTCCTTAGAGAGGGAGCAGATATGTTGTGCGTGCCACTTACCACAATCTTCAACACGTCCCTGGAAACTGGGCAACTACCTGAGGTATGGAAGACGGCAAATGTAGTACCCATTTTTAAAAAAGGAGACAGAAAAGAGGCACTAAACTATAGACCTGTGTCATTGATGTGTATAGTATGCAAAGTTATGGAGAAGATTATCAGGAGGAGAGTGGTGGAGCACCTGGAACGGAACAAGAGTATAAATGCCAACCAGCACGGATTCATGGAAGGCAAATCCTGTGTCACAAACCTTCTGGAGTTTTATGATAAAATAACAGAAGTAAGACACGAGAGAGAGGGGTGGGTTGATTGCATCTTCTTGGACTGCAAGAAGGCCTTTGACACAGTTCCTCACAAGAGATTAGTGCAGAAGCTAGAGCATCAGGCGCATATAACAGGAAGGGCACTGCAATGGATCAGAGAATACCTGACAGGGAGGCAACAACGAGTCATGGTAAGTAATGATGTATCATAGTGGGCACCTGTGACGAGCGGGGTCCCACAGGGGTCGGTCCTAGGACCAGTGCTATTTTTGGTATATGTGAACGACATGATGGAAGGGTTAGACTCAGAAGTGTCCCTGTTTGCAGATGATGTGAAGTTAATGAGGAGAATTAAATCAGATGAGGACCAGACAGGACTTCAAAGAGACCTGGACAGACTGGACACCTGGTCCAGCAAATGGCTTCTCGAATTTAATCCTGCCAAATGCAAAGTCATGAAGATAGGGGAAGGGCACAGAAGACCACAGACAGAGTATAGGTTAGGTGGCCAAGGACTGCAAACCTCACTCAAGGAGAAAGATCTTGGGGTGAGTATAACACCGAGCATGTCTCCGGAAGCACACATCAATCAGATAACTGCTGCAGCATATGGGCGCCTGGCAAACCTGAGAACAGCATTCCGATACCTTAGTAAGGAATCGTTCAAGACACTGTACACCGTGTATGTCAGGCCCATACTGGAGTATGCAGCACCTGTTTGGAACCCGCACTTGATAAAGCACGTCAAGAAACTAGAGAAAGTACAAAGGTTTGCGACAAGGTTAGTTCCAGAGCTAAGGGGAATGTCCTATGAAGAAAGATTAAGGGAAATCGGCCTGACGACACTGGAGAACAGGAGGGTCAGGGGAGACATGATAATGACATATAAAATTCTGCGTGGAATAGACAAGGTGGACAAAGACAGGATGTTCCAGGGAGGGGACACAGAAACAAGAGGCCAAAATTGGAAGTTGAAGACACAAATGAGTCAGAGAGATATTAGGAAGTATTTCTTCAGTCATAGAGTTGTCAGGCAGTGGAATAGCCTAGAAAATGACGTAGTGGAGGCAGGAACCATACACAGTTTTAAGACGAGGTTTGATAAAGCTCATGGAGCGGGGAGAGAGAGGGCCCAGTAGCAACCGGTGAAGAGGCGGGGCCAGGAGCTAAGACTCGACCCCTGCAACCACAAATAGGTGAGTACAAATAGGTGAGTACCACACACACCACACACACACACACTCACAACCACACACACACACACACACACACACACCACATACACCACACACAACATACATCACACACACACACACACACACACACACACACACACACCACACACCACACACACACACACACACCACACACACACGCCACACACACCACACACACACAACCACACACACCACACACACACACACACACACACACATACACACACACCACACACGCACGCCACACACACCACACACACACACACACACAACCACACACACACACACACACCACACACACACACACAACACACACACATACACACACACACACACACACACACACACACACACACACACACACACACACACACACACACGTCAGACACCCACACACTCCCACACACACACAGGTGAAGACGACGTGGACGAGATTGTGAATTTTCAGAGAATAAGGTACTGGAAGGGGAGAAACCGACCGATCAAGCTGATTCTCAGGACAGAAACAGTGCGGAACAAGATCCTCCAAGAGAAACCAGGGTTGAAATACTCGGAAGAGTACAAGAGGGTGTTCCCAGACAGAGACAGAACACAAACAGAACGACAGCAGCTGAGGGAGAGGACAAAAAAGCAAAAGGAGCTAGGAAAGGAGACAAGGATGGAACCAGCAGAGGTGAGTCAGAGCAGAACAGAACAACAAGGGCAAGCACACACACAACTATCCTCAGAACCCCACAACCTATCACACCATCCCAACACACACTACAATCCATACCCACAGCTTCCACCCAACACCCAGCTATAGAATCCCACAGTATGCTGCCAAGTCTCCCACCCTCACAGGCCCCCCAAACCACAGTGTTAGAAAGGAAACTGAAGGTATGGTACACAAATGCTGATGGAATAACAAATAAGTGGGAGGAGTGGCACAAAAGAGTCAGAGGCATCACCGGACATCATAGCTCTCACAGAAACCAAACTTACAGGTATGATAACAGATGCCATCTTTCCAACGGGATACCAGATACTGAGGAGAGACAGAGGGAACAGGGGGGATGGAGTGGCACTGCTGATCAAAAATCGATGGAATTTTGATGAGCTGGAGAGAGGAGACAGCGGAGAAGAAAGTGATTACATAGCGGGAACGATTCACTCTGGAGGTCCCAAGGTGGTAATTGCAGTGATGTATAACCCACCACAGAACAGCAGGAGCCCAAGGCAAGAGTATGACGAGAGCAATAGAGTGATGGTTGACACACTGGCTGCAGTGGCCAGAAGAGCTCATGCATGCAGGGTAAAGCTCCTGATCATGGGTGACTTTAACCACAAGGAGATCGACTGGGAGAACTTGGAGCCACATGGGGGCCAAGATACATGGAGGGCTAAGATGATGGAGGTGGTACTAGAAAACTTCATGTACCAACACGTAAGGGACACTACAAGAGAGAGAAGAGAGGATGAACCAGCAAGACTGGACTTAGTATTCACCTTGAGTAGTGCAGATATTGAGGACATCACATATGAAAGACCCCTTGGGGTCAGCGATCATGTGGTTGTAAGCTTCGAATACACAGTAGAGCTACAAGTGGAGGGGGAAGCAGGAAGGCCAGGACGAATGAAGCCAAACTACAAGAAAGGGGACTACACGGGAATGAGGAACTTCCTGAACGGGGTTCAGTGGGACGGAGATCTGGCAGAGAAGCCAGTTAATGAGATAATGGAATATGTAGCAACAATGTGCAAGGAGGCTGAGGAGAGGTTTGTACCCAAGGGTAACATGAATAATGGAAAAGCCAGGATGAGCCCATGGTTCACCCAAAGGTGAAGGGAGGCAAACACCAAGTGTGCTAGGGAATGGAAGAAATATAGAAGGCAAAGGACCCAGGAGAATAAAGAGAGCAGTCGTAGAGCCAAAAACGAATATGCACAGATAAGAAGGGAGGCCCAACGACAATATGAAAACGACATAGCAGTGAAAGCCAAATCTGACCCGAAACTGTTATACAGCCACATCAAGAGGAAAACAACAGTCAAGGACCAGGTAATCAGGCTAAGGAAGGAGGAGAGACAACAAGAAATGACCGTGAAGTATGTGAAGAACTCAACA
>NC_091292.1:81891355-81998855 GCF_038502225.1 Cherax quadricarinatus | reverse complement strand
ATGTAGCCCATGTATCACTATGTAACCCACTATGTATCACTATGTAACCCACTATGTATCACTATGTAGCCCACTATGTATCACTATGTAGCCCACTATGTATCACTATGTAGTCCACCATGTATCACTATGTAGCCCACTATGTATGACTATGTATCACTATGTAGCCCACCATGTATCACTATGTAGCCCACTATGTATCACTATGTAGCCCACTATGTATCACTATGTAGCCCACTATGTATCACTATGTAGCCCACTATGTATCACTATGTAGCCCACTATGTATCACTATGTATTCCACTATGTATCACTATGTAGCCCACTATGTATCACTATGTAGTCCACTATGTATCACTATGTAGCCCGCTATGTATCACTATGTAGCCCACTATGTATCACTATGTAGCCCACCATATACCACTATGTACCCCACCATATACCACTATGTACCCTACCATGTATCACTATGTAACCCATCATGAATCACTGTGTAACCCACCATGAATCACTGTGTAACCCACCATGAATCACTATGTAACCCACCATGAATCACTATGTAACCCACCATGAATCACTATGTAACCCACCATGAATCACTGTGTAACCCACCATGAATCACTATGTAACCCACCATGAATCACTGTGTAACCCACCATGAATCACTATGTAACCCACCATGAATCACTATGTAACCCACCATGAATCACTATGTAACCCATGAATCACTATGTAACCCACCATGAATCACTGTGTAACCCACCATGAATCACTATGTAACCCACCATGAATCACTATGTAACCCACCATGAATCACTGTGTAACCCACCATGAATCACTATGTAACCCACCATGAATCACTATGTAACCCACCATGAATCACTGTGTAACCCACCATGAATCACTATGTAACCCACCATGAATTACTATGTAACCCACCATGAATCACTGTGTAACCCACCATGAATCACTATGTAACCCACCATGAATCACTGTGTAACCCACCATGGATCACTGTGTAACCCACCATGAATCACTATGTAACCCACCATGAATCACTATGCAACCCACCATGTATCACTAAATACCCCACCATGTATCACTGTGTAACCCACCATGAATCACTATGTAACCCACCATGAATCACTGTGTAACCCACCATGAATCACTGTGTAACTCACCATGAATCACTATGTAACCCACCATGAATCACTATGTAACCCACCATGAATCACTGTGTAACCCACCATGAATCACTATGTAACCCACCATGAATCACTATGTAACCCACCATGAATCACTATGTAACCCACCATGTATCACTATGTACCCCACCATGTATCACTATGTAACCCACCATGAATCACTGTGTAACCCACCATGTATCACTATGTAACCCACCATGTATCACTATGTAACCCACCATGAATCACTATGTAACCCACCATGAATCACTGTGTAACCCACCATGAATCACTATGTAACCCACCATGAATCACTGTGTAACCCACCATGAATCACTATGTAACCCACCATGAATCACTATGTAACCCACCATGAATCACTGTGTAACCCACCATGAATCACTATGTAACCCACCATGTATCACTATGTACCCCACCATGTATCACGAAGTAACCCACCATGAATCACTATGTAACACCATGTATCACTATGTACCCCACCATGTATCACGAAGTAACCCACCATGAATCACTATGTAACCCATCATGAATCACTATGTAGCCCACCATGTATCACGAAGTAACCCACCATGTATCACGAAGTAACCCACCATATATCACTACGTAACCCACTACAGTATGTACAAGTGTGGTACAAAGTTATATCTACCTCGTGTGGTACAAAGGTATATCTACCTCGTGTGGTACAAGGTTATATCTACCTCGTGTGGTACAAGGTTATATCTACCTCGTGTGGTACAAGGTTATATCTACCTCGTGTGGTACAAGGTTATATCAACCTCGTGTGGTACAAAGTTATATCTACCTCGTGTGGTACAAAGTTATATCTACCTCGTGTGGTACAAGGTTATATCAACCTCGTGTGGTACAAGTAATATCTACCTCGTATGGTACAAGGTTATATCAACCTCGTGTGGTACAAGGTTATATCTACCTCGTGTGGTACAACGTTATATCTACCTCGTGTGGTACAACGTTATATCTACCTCGTGTGGTACGATGGGATCACAACAGTGACGCTTGTGGGACGCCACTTGTAAGGCCAATTTTATTTCTCCTTTTTATACTAATTCTCTGTTGCCTGTTAGTCAAGCATGATCCAGGAGAGAACTTCACCTTCAATACCGTGTACAGATAACATTTTTCATCACTCCTGTGTAGAACACTTCATTCTCTCTCTCTCTCTCTGTGTCTCTCTCCCTCTCTTTGGACATGATTTATCTGGTCTGGCAGACCTAACCTGACCTAAAGGATCTATCTCAGATACTCTTATGGTAGATATCCTTCCCTACCATCATTTCCCGTCTTCCTTCCTCCCTCCTCTTCCTCCCTCCTCTTCCTCCCTCCTTTTCCTCCTCACTGGTGAACTCAAATATTATGACATTAACCTTCATCATAACCAGAAAAACATCTGTCTAAACCAGCCTCTCACTGCATTCCTTCCTTCCTTCCTTATTTCATTCTTCCTTCTCTCCCCTCCCTCCTTAAGTCATTCTCCCTTACTCATTCCATCATTCATTCATTCATCTTCCCCTTTTCCATCATTTCCTTCTTCATTCTTACTTCTTTCCTCTCTTCCTTCATTCCCCTCCTCTCCCCTCTCCCTCGTCTGCTAAACCTCAGCCCACTCATCCTAAATTCATTAATTACGTTTATCACCCCTCCCCTCTCCTCCCTTGTCACCGCTCTTCTTCTTCCTCCTCCTCCTCCTTCAATCCCTTTAATCTTCTTTCTTATCGCCTCTCGTTTTCTTTTTCGTTTTCTGTTACACTTATTCGTATTATTTTCTTCTTTTTCTTCGTTTCCCCTTCCTTCACCTCTCTCACTCACCTTCGCTCACCTTCCTTCACCTCTCTTACTCACTTTCATTCACGTCACTCACCCTCCTTCACCTCTCTCATTCACCTTCGTTCACCTCACTCACCTTCCTTCACCTCTCTCACTTTACAAATAATGAGGACCTGGTAAGAAACACAATACCAAAAACAACTAATTCCGATCACAATCTAATCGAAGTTCAGACTTACATGCACAGGTGTCCTGGTCAGCAAAATACACGTAGCTGTGGAGGTGTCTTCACTAACTTCAACAACAAGAACATTAACTGGGACCAGGTGAACCAAGTCTTATATGAAACATGTTGGGAAGATATCTTAAATAACATGAATCAAACCAGTGCCTTGAAATGATCAATTTCCTGGTAGCTGAAGTATGTTCAAGGCATATTCCTTTAAGAGAGAAGAAGAGTAGTAAACTGAAGAGAGAAAGACGCTCCCTCTACAGAAGACGACGAAGTGTCACTGACCTCAAGAACGCTAGATTATCTGATACACGGAAGAAAGCGCTGACCAGGGAATTGGAAAGTACTGAACTTAAGTTAAAGGATTCATACAGGATCCAGGAGAGACAGGAGGAGCTAAAAGCGATAAGTGAAATTGAAAGAAATTCGAAATATTTCTTTTCCTGTGCAAAAAGCAAGGCAAGTACTACATCTAATATCGGGCCCTTACTGAGACAAGATGAGACTTACACAGATGGCAACCAAGAACTTAGTGAGATACTGAAATCTCAATACGACTCTGTGTTTAGCGAGCCACTAATCAGTCTAAAGATCGACAATCCAAATTATTTTTTTCATGAATGAGCCTCAAAACCCTGTCAATGTATGCCAAATTTCTGACATTACCCTAACTCCAATAGATGTTGAGAAAGCCATTGGCAACATGCCCATGCACTCAGCCCCAGGCCCAGACTCGTTCAACTCTGTGTTCATTAACTGCAAGAAACCCTTTTCATGTGCCCTAAAAACAGTCACTAAAAACAACGGATATAGACCCAGTGCATAAAGGTGGCAGCAAAGCAGTAGCTAATAACTATAGACCAACAGCTCTAACGTCCCACATCATAAAAATCTTTGAAAGAGTGCTAAGAAGCACAATCCAGGGCAACATGGGTTCAGATCAGGTCGCTCCTGCCTCTCGCAAGTACTGAATCACTTGGATATGGTCTTCGATGCACCGGAAGAAAAACAGAATGCAGATGTAATATACACAAACTTTGCAAAAGCCTTTGACAAGTGCGATCGTGGTGTAACAGCAACCAAAATGCGTGCTAAAGGGGTAAGTGGCAAAGTGGGGAGATGGATCTTCAACTTTCTAACCAATCGAACACAAAGAATAGTGGTAAACAGAGTTAAATCGGAAGCTGCCATAGTGGAGAGCTCTGTTCCACAAGGCACAGCACTCGCCCCCATCTTTTTTCCCCGTCTCCATATCAGACAGAGATGTAACCCACAGCACCGTGTCATTCTTCGCAGACGATACTAGGATCTGCATGAGGCTGTCATCTATTGAGGACACGGTTAACCTCCAAGAAGATATAAACCAAGTTTTCCAATGGGCAACAGAGAACAATATGATGTTCAGTGAAGACAAATTCTAACTACTCCGTTATGGAAAACTGGAGGAAATAATAACTAGAACTGAGTATACTACAAAAAGTAATGTGAAGGACCTGGAAGTGGTAATGTCTGAGGATCTTACTTTCAAAGACCACAACAATACCACTATCATATCTGCGAGGAAACTGATAGGATGGATAATGAGAACATTCAAGACAAGAGATGCTAAGCCAATGATGATCCTTTTTAAATCACTTGTTTTCTCTTTCTGGAATACTGCTGTACATTAATATCTCCATTCAAGGCAGGTGAAATTACAGATCTAGAGAATGTACAGAGAACATTTACTGCACGTGCAAGTTCCATCAAACACCTTAACTACTGGGAACGCCTGGAAGCACTTGACTTGTACTCACTGGAACGCAGACGATATATATCGTAATATACACTTGAATTTTTTTTATAAGGAATGGTCCCAAATCTGCAGACAGAAATCACTCCCCACGAAAGTAAGACTGGGAAGCGATGCAAAATACCTGCAATGAAAAGTAGGGAAGCCATTCGCAAACTAAGAGAAAAGACAATGAGTGTCTGGGGCCCAAGACTGCTCAACAGCCTCCCACCAAGCATAAGGGGAATTACCAACAGACCCCTGACTGCCTTCAAGAGAGAGCTGGACAGATACTTTAAGTCAGTGCCGGATCAGCCGGGCTGAAATTCGTACGTTGGACTGCGTGCGGCCAGCAATAACAGCTTAGTTCATCAGGCCCTGATCCACCGGGGGGCCTGGTCGTGGACTGGGCCGCGGGGGCGTTGATCCCCGAATACCCTCCAGGAAGACTCCAGGCAGGGAGGTGGACCATCCTTCATCTCTCACTCACCTTCCTTCACCTCTCTCACTCTGGGAGTCATTTTAGACAAGCTGTTACCCTTACAACTTAACCTCAACACTGACACACACAACACTGACAAACACACACAACACTAACACACACAACACTGACACACACAACACTGACACACAACACTGACACACACAACACTAACACACACACACAACACTAACACACACACACACAACACTAACACACAACACTAACACACACACACAACACTAACACACACACACACAACACTAACACACACACACAACACTAACACACACACACAACACTAACACACACACACAACACTAACACACACACACAACACTAACACACACACACAACACACACACACACAACACTAACAAACACACAACAATGACAAACACACACAACACTAACAAACACACACAACAATGACAAACACACACAACACTAACAAACACACACAACAATGACAAACACGCAACACAAACACACACAACACTAAAAAACACACACAACACTAACACACAGCACTAACAAACACACACAGCAATGACAAACACACACAACACTAACAAACACACACAACACTAACAAACACACACAACACAGACAAACACACACAACACTAACACACACAACACTAACAAACACACACAACACTAGCACACACAACACAAACACACACAACACTAGCAAACACACACAACACCGACAAACACACACAACACAGACAAACACACACAACACTAACACACATAACACTAACAAACACACAACACTAACAAACACACACAACACTAACACAAACACAACACCGACAAACATACACACTAACAAACACACACAACACTAACAAACACACACAACACCGACAAACACACACAACAATAACAAACACACACACACTAACACACACAACACTAACAAACACAACACCGACAAACACACACAACAATAACAAACACACACAACACTAGCAAACACACACAACACCGACAAACACACACAACACTAACACACACAACACTAACACACACAACACTAACACAACACTAACAAAAACACACAACACTGGTAAACACACACAACACTACCAAACACACAACACTACCAAACACACAACACTACCAAACACACAACACTACCAAACACACAACACTACCAAACACACAACACTACCAAACACACAACACTACCAAACACACAACACTACCAAACACACAACACTACCAAACCACACAACACTACCACACACAACACTAACAAACAAACACAACACTAACACACACAACACTAACACAACACTAACACACACAACACTAACACAAACACACACAACACCGACAAACATACACACTAATAAACACACACAACACTAACACAACACTAACACACACAACACTAACAAACACACACAACACCGACAAACACACACAACAAGAACAAACACACAACACTAGCAAACACACACAACACCGACAAACACACACAACAGTAACAAACACACAAAACACTAACACATACAACACTGGCAAACACACACAACACTAATAAACACATACAACACTAACAAACACACACAACACTAACACACACAACACTAAAAAACACACACAACACTGACACACACAACACTAACAAACACACACAACACTGACACACACAACACTAACAAACACACACAACACTAACACACAAAACACTAACAAAAACACACAACACTAACACACACAACACTAACAAACACACACAACACTAACAAACACACACAACACTAACAAACACACACAACACTAATATACAACACTAACAAACATACACAACACTAACAAACACACACAACACTAACATACAACACTAACAAACACACAACACTAACAAACACACACAACACTAACAAACACACACAACACTAACAAACACACACAACACTAACATACAACACTAACAAACACACAACACTAACAAACACATACAACACTAACAAACACACACAACACTAACAAACACACACAACACTAACATACAACACTAACAAACACACACAACACTAACAAACACACACAACACTAACATACAACACAAACACACACAACACTAACATACAACACTAACAAACACACACAACACTAACAAACTTCACACTAGCTCTCAGACATAAGGCTGATTCAGTAAAAAAAATTATATAGCCACTTCGTTCAAAAAAAAAAAAATCCACATACGTTTGACCAAAGTTACAATAAATGTATATGTTAAGGCAGCGTCTGGCAGCGTCTGGCAGCGTCTGGGGCAGCGTCTGGCAGCGTCGCCACAACTTCAACACAAAACTGTCTCCTTCAGCACCTTTATTATTATTATTATTATTATATATATATATATATATATATATATATATATATATATATATATATATATATATATATATATATATATATATATATATATATATTTAACACATCGGCCGCTTCCCACCGAGGCAGGGTGACACAAAAAGAAAGAAAAAAACTTTCATCAATCAACACTTTCACAGTCACTCATACATAATCATTGTCTTTGCAGAGTCGCTCAGATACGACAGTTTTGATGTCCCTCCAAACTGCCAGTATCCTTTAAAGTGCAGGCATTGTACTTCCCATTTCCAGGACTCAAGTTCGTCTAACCGATTTCCCTGAATCCCTTCACAAAATATTACCCTGTTCACACTCCAACAGCTCGTCAGGTCCAAAAAACCATTCGTCTCCATTCACTCCTAACACTCTCACGCACGCTTGCTGGAAGTCTAAGCTGCTCGCCCACAAAACCTCCTCCCTCCAACCTTTTCGAGGACGACCCCTACCCCGCCTTTCTTCCCCTACAAATTTATACGCTCTCCAAGTCATTCTACTTTGTTCCATTCTTTCTAAATGAACAAACCGCCTCAACAACCCCAATCAGCCCTCTGACTAATACTTCAGTAACTCCACACCTCCTCCTAATTTCCACACTCCGAATTCTCTACATAATATTCACATCACACATTGCCTTTAGACAAGACATCTCCACTGCCTCGAGCCTCCTCCTCGCCGCAGCATTTACCACCCAAGCTCCACACCCATATAAGAGTGTTGGTACCACTATACTCTCGCACATTCCCTTCTTTGCCTCCATAGATAACGTTTTTTGTCTCCACATATACCTCAACGCACCACTCACCTTGCTTCCTTCATCAATTCTATGGTTAACATCATCCTTCATAAACCCATCCGCTGACACATCAACTCCCAAATATCCGAAAACATTCACTTCTTCCATACTACCTCCCTCCAATGTGATATCCAATTTTTCTTTATCTAAATCGTTTGATACCCTTATCACCTTACTCTTATCTGCATATTCTTCCTGTTCATCTTTGCCTTTACATTTTTTAATTATTAATATCTCTACTCACTGTTACTGACTTACCTTTCCATCGTCTTGCTTGAAATTAACTAATAGTTTCACTTTACTTCCATGATTACCAGTATTTCTAAGATCCCAGACATAACCATCTTCAAAAATTTATACCGTGTAAATCTGTAGTACCACAAACCCATTTCTACTCATAAACACCCATACCTCTATCTTTAGTTTCAAGCCCAAACACCACAACAACAGTCGTCTCTGATGAACCAGTCAAAGTTGCTGCCTCTACTCTTAATGAATACATTTCATCCTTTCCTGCTACAGTAGTAGTCACAGTGTCAGTAAATGGTTCTGCAATATCCTTACAGTGCTTGTCTAGGCAGCATCACTCTATCCAGTGGATGGCGTGATGCGTACTTTGTTCAGTTCTCACAGGGCTAGGCATGGGAACGCAGGATCGAATCCTGGCCAGCCGCAGTTCTGTTAATGATTCAGAATCACTTGTTTCGTGATTTCATCATATGTATATATATATATATATATATATATATATATATATATATATATATATATATATATATATGATGGATGGTCAGCACACCATCTGGGATGACATGTTACTCCTAGTTGTGGTGATGACGGTCATTCTTGAGGCTGGTAAGATGTCTGCAGTGCTGAGGGTTGAACGGGGGATGTGAAGGATGTTGTATGAGAGAGCTGGAGCATCAAGCAGTCATGAGTGTGAGAGAGCAGTGAAGACAAGTGTGAGGTGTGAGACAGCAGGGGGAGAGGCACAGATTTGGAGGCTGACAAGTGGGCTGCGACGTTGAGGGATGAAGACAGGGAGGCAGCGAGGGGAAAAAAGACTCCAGAAAAAAAGGGGGTTAAAGGGGAAAAAAAGGGGGGTGAGTGGTCCACTTGCTCACAGCTGAGTGGGACAGCCTTCATGACCGCCCCTCTCCCATCACCCCCTTCCCCATTACTCACTCATCATTCCTTTCCCCCACTCCTCACCCACCTCCCCCTTCCCAGCTCCTCACTCATCATTCCCTTCCCCATTCCTCACCCATCAGCCCTTCCCCTCTCCTCACTCATCATTCCCTTCCCCATTCCTCACCCATCACCCCTTCCCCTCTCCTCACTCATCATTCCCTTTCCCACTCCTCACCCATCACCCCCTTCCCCACTCCTCATCATTCCCTTCCCCATTCCTCACCCATCACCCCTTCCCCTCTCCTCACTCATCATTCCCTTACCCACTCCTCACCCATCACCCCCTTCCCCACTCCTCACTCATCATTCCCTTCCCCATTCCTCACCCATCACCCCTTCCCCTCTCCTCACTCATCATTCCCTTTCCCACTCCTCACCCATCACCCCCTTCCCCACTCCTCACTCATCATTCCCTTCCCCATTCCTCACCCATCACCCCTTCCCCTCTCCTCACTCATCATTCCCTTCCCCATTCCTCACCCATCACCCCTTCCCCTCTCCTCACTCATCATTCCCTTTCCCACTCCTCACCCATCACCCCCTACCCCACTCCTCACTCATCATTCCCTTCCCCATTCCTCACCCATCACCCCTTCCCCTCTTCTCATTCATCATTCCCTTTCCCACTCCTCACCCATCACCCCCTTCCCCACTCCTCACCCCTCAAGTGAGGGTAGACAGCTACACCAGAACATATTGATACGAAAAGAAGGCCTAGGAAGTAGGCCTTTAAAAAGCCTACCATCAATACACCTGGATTATATCCACAAATTATGTCTCATCTCGCAGGTGGGCAACATATTTCTCAATGTAGTCACAGGTACGGCGAATGAGAAGCGAGAATCGCCATACCATTGAAAAAAATGAGAAATTACGTTGTTCAATTGAAATATACATGAACAAATTCATTTAAAACTAATAATAATAATAATAATAATAATAATAATAATAATAATAATAATAATAATAGTATCTTTATTTCTACAAGTACATGTACAAGGTATACAGTCCTAGTTGACATCAATGACATACTACTATATAGAAAGCCCCTTGTTATGCAGAGCATTTCGGCAAATTAGGTCAATTTTGTCCCAGGATGCGACCCACACCAGTCCACTAACACCCAGGTACCTATTTTACTGTCAGGTAAACATGGACAGCAGGTGTCTTAAGGAAACACTTCTTAATGTTACCACCTGTACTGGAGTGCGTTAGCGATCGAGTTGTGATGATTCTTTTGTAAATGGCTTAGAAAACCGACAAGTTGATGAATGAGACACTTGCGTCACATTTTGGAAGATTTATTGAAGGAACGTTTCGCCAGCCAGTAACTTCTTTAGTCCAATACAGTGAAGAATCGTTCTTCCTTGTATTTGCATACATCAGAAATGGTTATATTCACAGCAATAATTTTTGAAGGGGTGGACGGGTAAGCCAGTGGAAGGTCTCGGTCAGATGACCGAAAGCTCCAGTGGCGGGTCATCATACGAGTAAGACCCGCGTCAGGAAACACTTGTCCTCTGTCCTGTACTGGACTGAAGACGTCACTGGTTGGCGAAACGCTTCCTCAATAAAGATTCCCAAAATGTTGAACAAGTGTCCCCACTCTTCAAGTTGCAAAAACTATTGGTTGAATATCTGGAGTCAGAACACATCTCAGCTCCGCCTCTGAACTTAAGTCAACATCTGTCAAATTAAGTTTTTATTAAATTTTAGCATTAGAGCCAAAATATGTAAACTAGAATTCGCCACACTGCTATGGACAATTCGCCACTTGTAGCGACTGGTGACAGGGTTGCCCATCCTGGTGTTATCTGTTGCAAGCAAATTTAGGATTCTTAATTTGGTGTGTATATTATTTTCATTAACAAGATACCTTGACATATCACATAGGTTATTATACTATCTCTATATTCTTCAGTAAGTGAACAATAAAGCACATAGTGCTCAAAATAGTGATGATACTGCTGGCTACATACTTCACATTTAGTTTGATCATCATCTGTGTGTCTGTCAAACTGCCAGAAGTACTTGTAACCAAGATTCATTGACTCTGCTAACACTACAAGTTTCTCCGTAACTATGCTTATCTACGTTCATGGTATCATAGTAAGTGACAGATCTACTTAGACTTATAACTGTATTCCTGTAACATCCACTTTCATTTACTTCTCTCCTAACATCATTTCTAAAGCTTGACACTGACCAAGGTTATATTCACCCTCTTCAAAGCACTTTCTTTGGCTGATTCATGAACTATCACGAGGGTAATTCAATCTGTAATGAAATTATATATTTGTTTTTTTTTCTTTCTGATTTTTTAATATCTGTACTTTGCTTCTGTAATGAGAATATTGTTAGTCAGTATGTGAGTCAAGAGTCTTCAGTGATGACACAGAAACTGTAATAATCAAAGTGTCATGCTCAGTGTCATAAGTTAACTTTAGTGCCATTAGGATGACAAAGAGTTCAGTGTGCAGCGTAGAAGCCCAGATGTTAATTCTTGTCTAACTGAACATGGTTCTTATAGTTGTGATGTAGGAAGGTAACAAGGAGCAGCTGCAGCCCCGCCAGTAAACTCCTGCTTAGATCCACCAGTCTATATAATTTGTAATATGTTGTTACTAATAGTTAAGTAAGAAATTTCTTCTTCAGCAATTGTTTATGCAAGTGATTTAAGGAAGGAATTACTAGTGATGAGCTTCTTGGGAGGCACTTTAAGATATGTAATATTAAGTGAATACAGTTTCTATGGAGGAGTGAAATACTGTTCTTGTCTACAATGATACAGTTCGTCCACATTATTAAATTTATATAATTGCACGTTTTCAAAACTCAGATGTGTATATTTTTAGACATTTAATAAGATATATAGTGACAGCGTCTGGTTTGTTTCTTAACATTCTAATACCAAATACAGTATTAATCTCAATTATTCTGTCACTAACACTAGAGTACCTAGGAACATTATCAGTGTGGTTTATCACCAGTTTCATTTCTCAAACCTCAATCTTTACTCTTTCCTGTCTTCTAAGGCAGTTAATATTCCCTTTTCCTCCCTTTCCCTGACTCGGAACCTGACTCTTTGATCATTAACGTTTTTGTATCACAGAGTCAGTTGACTCACATAATGACTAACAACCTGCTTACTGGAGAAGCTAAGTATACATACTTAAACATACATGTACAATTTTTATGGATGCCATCACATATTTAATTGCTCCTTCAAATTAAAGTTGATAAGTTAGTCAAAGAAATAACCACGAAAGAAAATGAATAATATATAATTTCATTAACATTAGAAATAATGTTAGGAGAGAAGGAAATAACGAAAGTGAATGTCATAAAATATAGTCAGAAACCTGAGTAGATCTGTCGCTCATTATGACACGGACGTAGATTAGTATGTTAATGGCGCAACTTGCAATGTAAACAGACCGACTGATGTTGTAGCAGCCAGTCTTAGTCTTGGCTACAAGCACTTCTGACAGTCACACACATCTTGATCAACACTAAACACAGAGTACATGATCAACCTTATGGTCACTCCTTGAACACGGTCCTTCATTGTACGCTTTTGAGGAATACAGAAATAGACAATATTTTAATAACCTATGTGATATACCAAGGTATTTTATTAATGAAAATATCATACCAGATATATTAGGTAAACAACTTAATTTTTCTAGAAATAGATAAGACAACAATAGATATACATCTGCAGGTACTGCTGCTAACACTTTTGGGTCTAGCTACTAGGTATTTTGTGTATCCATGTGCACTTGTGCTAACCTCCACAAAATGGACATAAAGTGCACAACAAATTAGCCACTTTGGCGACAAAATCTTAAAATCTACGTGCTAATTCGCTGGGCCTACATTTTTACCGCTATGCTTCAACTCCTGAAAGCTTACCCTGAGGACTAGACTACTGAGGGCTTCACCTGAGGGCTCCCCTGAGGACCACGGTGCTAAGGGTTCCTTATGAAGACCATGCTACTAAGGTTATCCCCCCCCCCCCGAGGACCGTCAGGACCGGCTACTGAGGGCTTCCCTGAGAGGATCCCCTGAGAGCTTTCCTTGAGGGCTTTCCCTGAGAGGTCCTCTTGAGGGGTTTCCCGAGAGCTCCCCTTTGAGGGTTCCCCTGAGGGCTCCCCTGAGGGCTCCCCTGAGGGCTCCCCTGAGGGCTCCCCTGAGGGCTCCCCCTGAGGGCTCCCTCTGAGGGCCGGGCTGCTGACAAGTCAAAGCCGGAAACTAACGCTTGTCTAGACTAATGGTTGCTTTAATCTGAGGTAATGGCTGCCTCTCCTCTACTGGCACACTGCTACACTTTTCTCCACCATCACCATCATCACTACCACCATCATCACTACCATCATCACCAGCATCACTACCACTACCTGGAGAGCGAAACGTTTCCAAAATAAAATGTTACATTACTTGCACTTGTGTCCTCTTACCTAACATCACCACTACCATCACTACCACCATCACTGTCACCACCATTACCACCATCAACGCTACCACCACCACCACTTCCATCACCATAAACATCGCTATCACCATCAACATTGCTACCACCACCACCATTACTACTACCACCACCATCGCTACCACCACCACCATCGCTACCACCATCACAACTACCACCATCACCAACAACTTAACCATCATCTCCCCTTCAACCCCTTCCCCCTACAACTCCCACATCAACCCACCAATTCATAAATCACCCCCGTAAATCACCAGCGATGAGAGCGTAAGAATACAACAATAGGCCTACTAGCCCATGCTAGGCAACTTATAATCACACCCAATTCTGAGCTCTCAGTCTACGTCACGTGAGAGTAGGTTCTGGGCTCTCAGTTTACGTCTTGCAAGTGAGAGAATATTCAGAATTATGAGGACGTTTTAAGATCACCAAACAGAACATGTGAAAGATCTAGGTGTAATAATGCCAGCTGAACTTTCCTTCAAGGAACACAATAAGCCAGGAAAATGATGGGGTCGATAATGAAAGCTTTTAATACAGGAGGAAAAAGTGTCACTGATGGCATTTTTCAAGCCATTTGTGCTCTCTTGCTTAGAGTACTGTTCAGTGTTGACGACTCCTTTCAGGGCAGGAGACATATCAGAGTTGGAATTAATAGAGATTATTTACGGACTGTATAAAGCCAATACATAATTTAAATTACAAGGAATGTCCCAAAGTCCTAGATATGTACTCTCTGGAGAGGAGGAGAGAGAGAAACATTATGATACTTACATGGAGGGTATACGAGAGCCTAATCTTAAATCTGCACACTGCCATAACAACATACTGGAGTGAAAGATGTAAAAGAAAATGTAAAATAAACTCACTGAGAAGCAGAGGCACCGTGAGCACAATAAAAGAACGCTGTATCAACATCCGTGGTCCCTGACTTTAACACACTACCACAAGATATCAGAAACATTACAGTAACAATTGTAGAAGATTTTAAGAGGAACTTGACTATGTACCTTCGCCAAGTGTTACATCAACCAGGTTGTGATGGATATGGAGGCCAGTGGGCCGCTGGTAATAACCTGGTTGATCAAGTAGCACCAGTGAAGCCTGGACTGAGGAGAGGCTGCAGGAAAAGGGAAAACTCTGGAAACCTTTCAACACAGCCATAACAACTTGCTTGATCTGACAAGTTTCCTCTCTTTTCCTCCTTCCTCAGTTTCCTTTCACATACTTTCTTTCATCATGTCCTCTGACAACACTAAACTTCTGACAACACTAAACTTCTGACAACACTAAACTTCTGACAACACTAAACTTCTGACAACACTAAACTTCTGACAACACTAAACTTCTGACAACACTAAACTTCTGACACCAGTAAACTTCTGACATCACTAAACTTTTGACAACACTAAACTTTTGACAACACTAAACTTCTGACACCAGTAAACTTCTGACACCACTAAACTTCTGACACCACTAAACTTCTGACACCACTAAACTTCTGACACCACTAAACTTCTGACACCACTAAACTTCTGACAACACTAAACTTCTGACAACACTAAACTTCTGACAACACTAAACTTCTGACACCAGTAAACTTCTGACATCACTAAACTTTTGACAACACTAAACTTTTGACAACACTAAACTTCTGACACCACTAAACTTCTGACACCACTAAACTTCTGACACCACTAAACTTCTGACACCACTCTGACACCACTAAACTTCTGACACCACTAAACTTCTGACACCACTAAACTTCTGACAACACTAAACTTCTGACAACACTAAACTTCTGACAACACTAAACTTCTGACACCAGTAAACTTCTGACATCACTAAACTTTTGACAACACTAAACTTTTGACAACACTAAACTTCTGACACCAGTAAACTTCTGACACCACTAAACTTCTGACACCACTAAACTTCTGACACCACTAAACTTCTGACACCACTAAACTTCTGACATCACTAAACTTCTGACACCACTAAACTTCTGACAACACTAAACTTCTGACAACACTAAACTTCTGACAACACTAAACTTCTGACAACACTAAACTTCTGACAACACTAAACTTCTGACACCAGTAAACTTCTGACATCACTAAACTTTTGACAACACTAAACTTTTGACAACACTAAACTTCTGACACCAGTAAACTTCTGACATCACTAAACTTCTGACAACACTAAACTTTTGACAACACTAAACTTCTGACACCAGTAAACTTCTGACATCACTAAACTTCTGACAACACTAAACTTTTGACAACACTAAACTTCTGACACCAGTAAACTTCTGACACCACTAAACTTCTGACACCAGTAAACTTCTGACACCACAAAACTTCTGACACCGCTAAACTTCTGACACCAGTAAACTTCTGACACCACTAAACTTCTGACACCACTAAACTTCTGACACCACAAAACTTCTGACGCCACTAAACTTCTGACACCACAAAACTTCTGACAACACTAAACTTCTGACACCACTAAACTTCTGACACCACTAAACTTCTGACAACACTAAACTTCTGACACCACTAAACTTCTGACACCACTAAACTTCTGACACCAGTAAACTTCTGACACCAGTAAACTTCTGACACCACTAAACTTCTGACACCACTAAACTTCTGACACCACAAAACTTCTAACACTAAACTTCTGACACCAGTAAACTTCTGACACCACTAAACTTCTGACACCACAAAACTTCTGACAACACTAAACTTCTGACACCACAAAACTTCTGACAACACTAAACTTCTGACACCAGTAAACTTCTGACACCACAAAACCTCTCACAACACTAAACGTCTGACACCACTAAACTGACACCACAAAACTTCTGACAACACTAAACTTCTGACACCACTAAACTTCTGACACCACTAAACTTCTGACGCCACAAAACTTCTGACACCACTAAACTTCTGTCACCACTAAACTTCTGACACCACTAAACTTCTGACACCACTAAACTTCTGACACCACTAAACTTCTGACACCACTAAACTTCTGACACCACTAAACTTCTGACAACACTAAACTTCTGACAACACTAAACTTCTGACAACACTAAACTTCTGACAACACTAAACTTCTGACAACACTAAACTTCTGACAACACTAAACTTCTGACAACACTAAACTTCTGACACCACAAAACTTCTGACACCACTAAACTTCTGACACCACTAAACTTCTGACACCACTAAACTTCTGACACCACAAAATTTCTAACACTAAACTTCTGACACCACTAAACTTCGGACACCACAAAACTTCTGACAACACTAAACTTCTGACACCACTAAACTTCTGACATCACAAAACTTGACACCACTTAACTTCTGACACCACAAAATTTCTAACACTAAACTTCTGACACCACTAAACTTCTGACACCACAAAACTTCTGACAACGCTAAACTTCTGACACCACTAAACCTCTGACACCACTAAACTTCTGACACCACTAAACTTCTGACAACTTTCACGGCGCGCATAACGGAGATAAAACACCTCAATTATTGGGAGCGCTTGAGGTTCCTAAACCTGTATTCCCTGGAACGCAGGAGGGAGAGATACATGATTATATACACCTGGAAAATCCTAGAGGGACTAGTACCGAACTTGCACACGAAAATCACCCACTACGAAAGCAAAAGACTTGGCAGACGATGCACCATCCCCCCAATGAAAAGCAGGGGTGTCACTAGCACATTAAGAGACCATACAATAAGTGTCAGGGGCCCGAGACTGTTCAACTGCCTCCCAGCACACATAAGGGGGATTACCAACAGACCCCTGGCAGTCTTCAAGCTGGCACTGGACAAGCACCTAAAGTCAGTTCCGGATCAGCCGGGCTGTGGCTCGTATGTTGGTTTGCGTGCAGCCAGCAGCAACAGCCTGGTTGATCAGGCTCTGATCCACCAGGAGGCCTGGTCTCAGACCGGGCCGCGGGGGCGTTGACCCCCGGAACTCTCTCCAGGTAAACTCCAGGTAAACTAAACTTCTGACAACACTAAACTTCTGACAACACTAAACTTCTGACAACACTAAACTTCTGACACCACTAAACTTCTGACACCACAAAACTTCTGACACCACTAAACTTCTGACAATGCTAAACTTCTGACACAACTAAACTTCTGACAACACTAAACTTCTGACAACACTAAACTTCTGACAACACTAAACTTCTGACACCACAAAACTTCTGACAACACTAAACTTCTGACAACACTAAACTTCTGACAACACTAAACTTCTGACAACACTAAACTTCTGACACCACTAAACTTCTGACAACACTAAACTTCTGACAACACTAAACTTCTGACAACACTAAACTTCTGACACCACAAAACTTCTGACAACACTAAACTTCTGATAACACTAAACTTCTGACACTACAAAACCTCTGACAACACTAAACTTCTGACACCACTAAACTTCTGACAACACTAAACTTCTGACAACACTAAACTTCTGACAACACTAAACTTCTGACAACACTAAACTTCTGACACCACAAAACTTCTGACAACACTAAACTTCTGACAACACTAAACTTCTGATAACACTAAACTTCTGACACTACAAAACCTCTGACAACACTAAACTTCTGACACCACTAAACTTCTGACAACACTAAACTTCTGACACCACAAAACTTCTGACAACACTAAACTTCTGACAACACTAAACTTCTGATAACACTAAACTTCTGACACTACAAAACCTCTGACAACACTAAACTTCTGACACCACTAAACTTCTGACACCACTAAACTTCTGACACTTCAAGTGTGAAAACCAAGCTGAAATAAGTAAAAATATAGTGAGTTAGAGTTAGCGTAAACCAACCTGTATTTATTACAACCAAGACGTTAAACATAACATGTTAACAACCAAACTTCTTCCTTCATCCTGCTCTACACCATCCTATCTTCAGTCCTTCAACCTGCTCTACACCATCCTATCTTCAGTCCTTCAACCTGCTCTACACCATCCTATCTTCGGTCCTTCAACCTGCTCTACACCATCCTATCTTCAGTCCTTCATCCTGCTCTACACCATCCTATCTTCAGTCCTTCAACCTGCTCTACACCATCCTATCTTCAGTCCTTCAACCTGCTCTACACCATCCTATCTTCAGTCCTTCAACCTGCTCTACACCATCCTATCTTCAGTCCTTCAACCTGCTCTACACCATCCTATCTTCAGTCCTTCAACCTGCTCTACACCATCCTATCTTCAGTCCTTCAACCTGCTCTACACCATCCTATCTTCAGTCCTTCAACCTGCTCTACACCATCCTATCTTCAGTCCTTCAACCTGCTCTACACCATCCTATCTTCAGTCCTTCAACCTGCTCTACACCATCCTATCTTCAGTCCTTCAACCTGCTCTACACCATCCTATCTTCAGTCCTTCAACCTGCTCTACACCATCCTATCTTCAGTCCTTCAACCTGCTCTACACCATCCTATCTTCAGTCCTTCAACCTGCTCTACACCATCCTATCTTCAGTCCTTCAACCTGCTCTACACCATCCTATCTTCAGTCCTTCAACCTGCTCTACACCATCCTATCTTCAGTCCTTCAACCTGCTCTACACCATCCTATCTTCAGTCCTTCAACCTGCTCTACACCATCCTATCTTCAGTCCTTCATCCTGCTCTACACCATCCTATCCTCAGTCCTTCATCCTGCTCTACACCATCCTATCCTCAGTCCTTCATCCTGCTCTACACCATCCTATCCTCAGTCCTTCATCCTGCTCTACACCATCCTATCCTCAGTCCTTCATCCTGCTCTACACCATCCTATCTTCAGTCCTTCATCCTGCTCTACACCATCCTATCCTCAGTCCTTCATCCTGCTCTACACCATCCTATCCTCAGTCCTTCATCCTGCTCTACACCATCCTATCCTCAGTCCTTCATCCTGCTCTACACCATCCTATCCTCAGTCCTTCATCCTGCTCTACACCATCCTATCCTCAGTCCTTCATCCTGCTCTACACCATCCTATCCTCAGTCCTTCATCCTGCTCTACACCATCCTATCTTCAGTCCTTCATCCTGCTCTACACCATCCTATCTTCAGTCCTTCATCCTGCTCTACACCATCCTATCCTCAGTCCTTCATCCTGCTCTACACCATCCTATCCTCAGTCCTTCATCCTGCTCTACACCATCCTATCCTCAGTCCTTCATCCTGCTCTACACCATCCTATCCTCAGTCCTTCATCCTGCTCTACACCATCCTATCCTCAGTCCTTCATCCTGCTCTACACCATCCTATCTTCAGTCCTTCATCCTGCTCTACACCATCCTATCCTCAGTCCTTCATCCTGCTCTACACCATCCTATCCTCAGTCCTTCATCCTGCTCTACACCATCCTATCCTCAGTCCTTCATCCTGCTCTACACCATCCTATCTTCAGTCCTTCATCCTGCTCTACACCATCCTATCTTCAGTCCTTCATCCTGCTCTACACCATCCTATCCTCAGTCCTTCATCCTGCTCTACACCATCCTATCCTCAGTCCTTCATCCTGCTCTACACCATCCTATCCTCAGTCCTTCATCCTGCTCTACACCATCCTATCCTCAGTTCTTCATCCTGCTCTACACCATCCTATCTTCAGTCCTTCATCCTGCTCTACACCATCCTATCTTCAGTCCTTCATCCTGCTCTACACCATCCTATCTTCAGTCCTTCATCCTGCTCTACACCATCCTATCTTCAGTCCTTCATCCTGCTCTACACCATCCTATCTTCAGTCCTTCATCCTGCTCTACACCATCCTATCTTCAGTCCTTCAACTTGCTCTACACCATCCTATCTTCAGTCCTTCATCCTGCTCTACACCATCCTATCCTCAGTCCTTCAACCCGCTCTACACCATCCTATCCTCAGTCCTTCAACTTGCTCTACACCATCCTATCCTCAGTCCTTCAACTTGCTCTACACCATCCTATCCTCAGTCCTTCAACTTGCTCTACACCATCCTATCCTCAGTCCTTCATCCTGCTCTACACCATCCTATCCTCAGTCCTTCAACTTGCTCTACACCATCCTATCCTCACTCCTTCAACCCGCTCTACACCATCCTATCCTCAGTCCTTCATCCTGCTCTACACCATCCTATCCTCAGTCCTTCAACTTGCTCTACACCATTATATCCTCAGTTCTTCAACCCGCTCTACACCATCCTATCCTCAGTCCTTCATCCTGCTCTACACAATCCTATCCTCAGTCCTTCATCCTGCTCTACACCATCCTATCCTCAGTCCTTCAACTTGCTCTACACCATCCTATCCTCAGTCCTTCAACCCGCTCTACACCATCCTATCCTCAGTCCTTCATCCTGCTCTACACCATCCTATCCTCAGTCCTTCAACTTGCTCTACACCATCCTATCCTCAGTCCTTCATCCTGCTCTACACCATCCTATCCTCAGTCCTTCAACTTGCTCTACACCATCCTATCCTCAGTCCTTCAACCCGCTCTACACCATCCTATCCTCAGTCCTTCATCCTGCTCTACACCATCCTATCCTCAGTCCTTCAACTTGCTCTACACCATTATATCCTCAGTTCTTCAACCCGCTCTACACCATCCTATCCTCAGTCCTTCATCCTGCTCTACACCATCCTATCCTCAGTCCTTCATCCTGCTCTACACCATCCTATCCTCAGTCCTTCAACTTGCTCTACACCATCCTATCCTCAGTCCTTCAACCCGCTCTACACCATCCTCTCCTCAGTCCTTCAACTTGCTCTACACCATCCTATCTTCAGTCCTTCAACTTGCTCTACACCATCCTATCTTCAGTCCTTGAACCCGCTCTACACCATCCTATCCTCAGTCCTTCAACCCGCTCTACACTATCCTATCCTCAGTTCTTCAACCCGCTCTACACCTTCCTATCCTCAGTCCTTCAGCCTGCTCTACACCATCCTATTTTCAGTCCTTCAACCTGCTCTACACCATCCTATCTTCAGTCCTTCAACTTGCTCTACACCATCCTATCCTCAGTCCTTCAACCCGCTCTACACCATCCTATCCTCAGTCCTTCAACCTGCTCTACACCATCCTATCTTCAGTCCTTCAACTTGCTCTACACCATCCTATCTTCAGTCCTTCAACTTGCTCTACACCATCCTATCCTCAGTCCTTCAACCCGCTCTACACCATCCTCTCCTCAGTCCTTCAACTTGCTCTACACCATCCTATCTTCAGTCCTTCAACTTGCTCTACACCATCCTATCTTCAGTCCTTCAACTTGCTCTACACCATCCTATCTTCAGTCCTTCAACTTGCTCTACACCATCCTATCTTCAGTCCTTCAACCTGCTCTACACCATCCTATCCTCAGTCCTTCAACTTGCTCTACACCATCCTATCTTCAGTCCTTCAACTTGCTCTACACCATCCTATCTTCAGTCCTTCAACTTGCTCTACACCATCCTATCTTCAGTCCTTCAACTTGCTCTACACCATCCTATCTTCAGTCCTTCAACTTGCTCTACACCATCCTATCCTCAGTCCTTCAACCCGCTCTACACCATCCTCTCCTCAGTCCTTCAACTTGCTCTACACCATCCTATCCTCAGTCCTTCAACCCGCTCTACACCATCCTCTCCTCAGTCCTTCAACTTGCTCTACACCATCCTATCCTCAGTCCTTCAACTTGCTCTACACCATCCTATCCTCAGTCCTTCAACTTGCTCTACACCATCCTATCCTCAGTCCTTCAACTTGCTCTACACCATCCTATCCTCAGTCCTTCAACTTGCTCTACACCATCCTATCCTCAGTCCTTCAACTTGCTCTACACCATCCTATCCTCAGTCCTTCAACTTGCTCTACACCATCCTATCTTCAGTCCTTCAACTTGCTCTACACCATCCTATCCTCAGTCCTTCAACTTGCTCTACACCATCCTATCCTCAGTCCTTCAACTTGCTCTACACCATCCTATCCTCAGTCCTTCAACTTGCTCTACACCATCCTATCTTCAGTCCTTCAACTTGCTCTACACCATCCTATCTTCAGTCCTTCAACTTGCTCTACACCATCCTATCTTCAGTCCTTCAACTTGCTCTACACCATCCTATCCTCAGTCCTTCAACCCGCTCTACACCATCCTATCCTCAGTCCTTCAACTTGCTCTACACCATCCTATCCTCAGTCCTTCAACCTGCTCTACACCATCCTATCTTCAGTCCTTCAACCTGCTCTACACCATCCTATCTTCAGTCCTTCAACCTGCTCTACACCATCCTATCTTCAGTCCTTCAACTTGCTCTACACCATCCTATCCTCAGTCCTTCAACTTGCTCTACACCATCCTATCTTCAGTCCTTCAACCTGCTCTACACCATCCTATCCTCAGTCCTTCAACCTGCTCTACACCATCCTATCCTCAGTCCTTCAACCTGCTCTACACCATCCTATCTTCAGTCCTTCAACTTGCTCTACACCATCCTATCTTCAGTCCTTCAACCTGCTCTACACCATCCTATCTTCAGTCCTTCAACTTGCTCTACACCATCCTATCTTCAGTCCTTCAACCTGCTCTACACCATCCTATCTTCAGTCCTTCAACCTGCTCTACACCATCCTATCTTCAGTCCTTCAACTTGCTCTACACCATCCTATCTTCAGTCCTTCAACCTGCTCTACACCATCCTATCTTCAGTCCTTCAACCTGCTCTACACCATCCTATCTTCAGTCCTTCAACTTGCTCTACACCATCCTATCTTCAGTCCTTCAACTTGCTCTACACCATCCTATCCTCAGTCCTTCAACTTGCTTTACACCATCCTATCTTCAGTCCTTCAACCTGCTACACCATCCTATCTTCAGCTCTACACCAACCTATCGTCATTCCTTCAACTTGCTCTACACCATCCTATCTTCAGTCCTTCAACCTGCTCTACACCATCCTATCTTCAGTCCTTCAACCTGCTCTACACCATCCTATCTTCAGTCCTTCAACCTGCTCTACACCATCCTATCTTCAGTCCTTCAACCTGCTCTACACCATCCTATCTTCAGTCCTTCAACCTGCTCTACACCATCCTATCTTCAGTCCTTCAACTTGCTGCTCTACACCATCCTATCCTTCAGTCCTTCAACCTGCTCTACACCATCCTATCTTCAGTCCTTCAACCATGCTCTACACCATCCTATCTTCAGTCCTTCAACCTGCTCTACACCATCCTATCTTCAGTCCTTCAACCTGCTCTACACCATCCTATCTTCAGTCCTTCAACCTGCTCTACACCATCCTATCTTCAGTCCTTCAACCTGCTCTACACCATCCTATCTTCAGTCCTTCAACTTGCTCTACACCATCCTATCTTCAGTCCTTCAACCTGCTCTACACCATCCTATCTTCAGTCCTTCAACTTGCTCTACACCATTCTATCTTCAGTCCTTCAACCTGCTCTACACCATCCTATCCTCAATCCTTCAACCTGCTCTACACCATCCTATCTTCAGTCCTTCAACCTGCTCTACACCATCCTATCTTCAGTCCTTCAACCTGCTCTACACCATCCTATCTTCAGTCCTTCAACCTGCTCTACACCATCCTATCTTCAGTCCTTCAACCTGCTCTACACCATCCTATCTTCGGTCCTTCAACCTGCTCTACACCATCCTATCCTCAGTCCTTCAACCTGCTCTACACCATCCTATCTTCAGTCCTTCAACTTGCTCTACACCATCCTATCTTCAGTCCTTCAACCTGCTCTACACCATCCTATCTTCAGTCCTTCAACCTGCTCTACACCATCCTATCCTCAGTCCTTCAACCTGCTCTACACCATCCTATCTTCAGTCCTTCAACTTGCTCTACACCATCCTATCTTCAGTCCTTCAACCTGCTCTACACCATCCTATCTTCAGTCCTTCAACTTGCTCTACACCATCCTATCTTCAGTCCTTCAACCTGCTCTACACCATCCTATCTTCAGTCCTTCAACCTGCTCTACACCATCCTATCTTCAGTCCTTCAACTTGCTCTACACCATCCTATCTTCAGTCCTTCAACTTGCTCTACACCATCCTATCTTCAGTCCTTCAACTTGCTCTACACCATCCTATCTTCAGTCCTTCAACCTGCTCTACACCATCCTATCTTCAGTCCTTCAACCTGCTCTACACCATCCTATCTTCAGTCCTTCAACTTGCTCTACACCATCCTATCTTTAGTCCTTCAACCTGCTCTACACCATCCTATCTTCAGTCCTTCAACCTGCTCTACACCATCCTATCTTCAGTCCTTCAACTTGCTCTACACCATCCTATCTTCAGTCCTTCAACTTGCTCTACACCATCCTATCTTCAGTCCTTCAACTTGCTCTACACCATCCTATCTTCAGTCCTTCAACCTGCTCTACACCATCCTATCTTCAGTCCTTCAACCTGCTCTACACCATCCTATCTTCAGTCCTTCAACCTGCTCTACACCATCCTATCTTCAGTCCTTCAACTTGCTCTACACCATCCTATCTTCAGTCCTTCAACCTGCTCTACACCATCCTATCCTTAGTCCTTCAACCTGCTCTACACCATCCTATCTTCAGTCCTTCAACCTGCTCTACACCATCCTATCTTCAGTCCTTCAACTTGCTCTACACCATCCTATCTTCAGTCCTTCAACCTGCTCTACACCATCCTATCTTCAGTCCTTCAACCTGCTCTACACCATCCTATCCTCAGTCCTTCAACCTGCTCTACACCATCCTATCCTCAGTCCTTCATCCTGCTCTACACCATCCTATCTTCAGTCCTTCAACCTGCTCTACACCATCCTATCCTCAGTCCTTCAACCTGCTCTACACCATCCTATCCTCAGTCCTTCATCCTGCTCTACACCATCCTATCTTCAGTCCTTCAACCTGCTCTACACCATCCTATCCTCAGTCCTTCAACCTGCTCTACACCATCCTATCCTCAGTCCTTCAACCTGCTCTACACCATCCTATCTTCAGTCCTTCAACCTGCTCTACACCATCCTATCCTCAGTCCTTCAAGCTGCTCTACACCATCCTATCCTCAGTCCTTCATCCTGCTCTACACCATCCTATCCTCAGTCCTTCAACCTGCTCTACACCATCCTATCCTCAGTCCTTCATCCTGCTCTACACCATCCTATCCTCAATCCTTCAACTTGCTCTACACCATCCTATCCTCAGTCCTTCAACTTGCTCTACACCATCCTATCCTCAGTCCTTCAACTTGCTCTACACCATCCTATCCTCAGTCCACCAACAAATTTCACTGCCTGAAGGGCTAGTTTGTGCACCTCATATCCATCCTGTGGATGGTAGCACAAGAACATATGGATACACAATAGGCCTAGGAACTAGGCCTCTCAAAAAAGCTTAACTGGAGAATATCTGGATTTATATCTACAATTATCTTGGAAGATAATTTAAGATATTTGCTTAATATGTCTGCTATCTTAGTTTTGTTAGTAAGACACCTTGACGGATGACGCAGGTTATTCCATCACTAACTTCTCTAAACTCTTCTCTTCCTCGTTATCACTCTTCCTTCCATTTATTCCTTCCTTGTTTGGTTCCTTCCTTCTTCAACTTTATCATAAGTTTATAAGATTATCAGTTTTTTTTTACCCTCATTTCTTTCCTACATTGCTGTGTATTTTATTCTTCATTATCGTGGTCGTCTACACCATCAGTTTCTCCTCTCCCTCCTCCTCCTTTCTCTTCTCTTTTCTCTCATACCCATCATCTCTTTGTTTTTATATTCATAGTAAGCCATTAATTTTTCTATGAAAACTATCAGTGAATATTCTCTCTCTCTCTCTCTCTCTCTCTCTCTCTCTCTCTCTCTCTCTGGTCTTCCCTACGTGTCTCACATTCCAGTTCAGCTTCACCAGGTCTCTCCCCATCCGTCTACTTCCTCTTCCCTTCTTCAATATCCTTTTTTTTCCTTTCTGCCCTTTCCCTATTCCCCTTCCTTAGCTTCCACCATCTTCGCTCCCCCTTCTTCCAATATCTCTTCTTGCTCCCCTCCCCCAATCTTTCTTCTCTCTCTCTCCCTCAATCTTTCGTATCCCCTCCCTTAATATTAATACTCTCTCTCTTTCCCCTCTTCCAGCTCTCTCGTTTCTTCCTCTCCCTCATTATTCTCTCCCTCACAAGTCCCCTCTACACATCTCTCTTCCACTACTAATCCCCTCTTCCTTCCTTTGCTAATTCTTTCAATGTTATCCTCCCACGCCCATCCTTTCCCTCTGCCCCTCCCTCTTTTTATTCCCTCTCCCCTCCCCTCGTGATCCCTTATTCCTTCTTTCTCCATTCTCCTGCACTTTCTCTATCTCTCCCCTCTCTTTTTATTGAGACGACACTAAAAGTTCTCCAGGATGAAGAGATGTCCTAGCGCTGATGTCCTAGCACTGATGTCCTAGCACTGATATTCTAGCGCTGATGTCCTAGCACTGATATTCTAGCGCTGATGTCCTAGCACTGATATTCTAGCGGTGATGTCCAGCACTGATGTCCTAGCACTGATGTTCCACCACTGACGTCCCACTACTGATGTCCTAAGACAAGAAACGACTGAGAAGCATGTGAAGAGCTCAACACAAGAATGAAGGAAGCATTTTCAGTGGAGACAAAAAGGACTCCAGAAAGCCGGAATGATGGGGTACACCAACAAGTGCTGGACACACTACACACAACCGAGGAGGTGAAGAGGCTGCTAAGTGAACTAGATACCTCAAAACGTGGCGGGACCAGACATTTCTCCGTGGGTTCTGAGAGAGGAAGCAGAGGTGCTGTGTGTACCACTAACAACAATCTTCAACACATCTATCGAAACAGGGTAACTACCTGAGGTTTGAAAGATAGCAAATATAGTCCCAAGTTTAAGAAGGGAGAAAGCATTAAACTACGGACTAGTGTCACCGACAGGTATAGTATGCAAAGCCATGGAGAAGATTATCAGGAGAAGAGTTGTAGAGCACCTAGAAAGGAATGAGGTAAGCTTATACACGACAACCAGCACGGTTTCAATGAAGGGAAACCGTGTGTCACAAATCTACTGGGGTTTTACGACAGAATTAGGACAACAGAGGGGTGGGTAGATTGCATTTTCTTGCGCTGTAAGAAGGCTTTCGACATAGCTCCACACTAGGAATTAGTGCAAAAACTAGGGGAGCAGGCAGGTACAACAGGAAAGGCACAGCAACGGATCAGAGAATGACAGAAAACGAGTGATGGTATGTAACAAGGTGTCAGCGTGGGCGCCAGTGAGGAGCGGTGTTCCACAGGGGTCAATCCTAGAGCTGTTGTTGTTTCTGGTATATGTGAATGATATGACGGAGGGGACAGATTTAGAGCCCTTGTTTCCAGACGATGTGAAGCTAATGCGAAGAATTCAATGGGATGAGGATCAGGTAGAAGTACAAAGGGATCTGGACAGGCTACAAACCTGGACTACCAGCTGGCTCCTGGAATTTAACCCCACCAAGTGCAGTCATGAAGATCGGGGAAGGACAAAGAAGACCCCAGACAGAGTACAGTCTAGGGGATCAAAGACTGCAAACCTCACTCATGAATAAGGATCTTGGAGTGAGTATAATACCGAGCATATCTCCTCAGTGTCAGCCTGAGCTGAAAGACTTCAGGAGTGTAAGACTGAGCTGGAAGACTTCCGTAGTGTCAGCACGGGCTGGTAGACTTCAACAGAGTTAGCCTGAACTGAGAGACTTCAGTAGTATCAGCCTGAGCTAGTAGACTTCAGTAGTGTCAGCCCTGGCTGGTAGACTTTAGCAGTGTCAGCCTGAGCTTGTAGACTTCAGCAGTATCAACCTGAGATGGTAGACTTCAGAAGTGTCAGCCTGAACTGGTAGACTTCAGTAGTGTCAGCCTGAACTGGTAGACTTCAGTAGAGTCAGCCTGAGCTGGTAGACTTCAGTAGTGTCAGCCTGAACTGGTAGACTTCAGTAGAGTCAGCCTGAGCTGGGAGACTTCAGCAGTGTCAGCCTGAGCCGGGAGACTTCAGTAGTGTCAGCCTGAGCTGGGAGACTTCAGTAGTGTCAGCCTGAGCTGGGAGACTTCAGTAGTGTCAGCCTGAGCTGGGAGACTTCAGTAGTGTCAGCCTGAGCTGGGAGACTTCAGTAGTGTCAGCCTGAGCTGGGAGACTTCAATAGTGTCAGCCTGAGCTGGGAGACTTCAGTAGTGTCAGCCTGAGCTGGGAGACTTCAGTAGTGTCAGCCTGAGCTGGGAGACTTCAGTAGTGTCAGCCTGAGCTGGGAGACTTCAGTAGTGTCAGCCTGAGCTGGGAGACTTCAGCAGTGTCAGCCTGAGCTGGGAGATTTCAGCAGTGTCAGCTTGAGCTGGGAGACTTCAGTAGTGTCAGCCTGAGCTGGTAGACTTCAGTAGTGTCAGCCTGAGCTGGGAGACTTCAGCAGTGTCAGCCTGAGCTGGGAGACTTCAGTAGTGTCAGCCTGAGCTGGGAGACTTCAGCGTCAGCCTGAGCTGGGAGACTTCAGTAGTGTCAGCCTGAGCTGGGAGACTTCAGTAGTGTCAGCCTGAGCTGGGAGACTTCAGTAGTGTCAGCCTGAGCTGGGAGACTTCAGTAGTGTCAGCCTGAGCTGGCAGACTTCAGCGTCAGCCTGAGCTGGGAGACTTCAGTAGTGTCAGCCTGAGCTGGGAGACTTCAGCAGTGTCAGCCTGAGCTGGGAGACTTCAGTAGTGTCAGCCTGAGCTGGGAGACTTCAGCGTCAGCCTGAGCTGGGAGACTTCAGTAGTGTCAGCCTGAGCTGGGAGACTTCAGTAGTGTCAGCCTGAGCTGGGAGACTTCAGTAGTGTCAGCTTGAGCTGGGAGACTTCAGTAGTGTCAGCCTGAGCTGGCAGACTTCAGTAGTGTCAGCCTGAGCTGGCAGACTTCAGTAGTGTCAGCCTGAGCTGGCAGACTTCAGTAGTGTCAGCCTGAGCTGGTAGACTTCAGTAGTGTCAGCCTGAGCTGGTAGACTTCAGCAGTGTCAGCCTGAGCTGGTAGACTTCAGTAGTGTCAGCCTGGGCTGGTAGACTTCAGTAGTGCCAGCCTGGGCTGGTAGAGTTCAGTAGTGTCAGCCAAAGCTGGTAGACTTCAGCAGTGTCAGCCTGAGCTGGTAGACTTCAATAGTGTCAGCCTGAGCTGACAGACTTCAGTAGTGTCAGCCTGAGCTGACAGACTTCAGTAGTGTCAGCCTGAGCTGACAGACTTCAGTAGTGTCAGCCTGAGCTGGTAGACTTCAATAGTGTCAGCCTGAGCTGGTAGACTTCAATAGTGTCAGCCTGAGCTGACAGACTTCAGTAGTGTCAGGGCGAGCTGGTATACTTCAGTAGTGTCAGCCTGAGCTGGCAGACTTCAGTAGTGTCAGCCTGAACTGGCAGACTTCAGTAGTGTCAGCCTGGGCTGGTAGACTTCAGTAGTGTCAGCCTGGGCTGGTAGACTTCAGTAGTGTCAGCCTGAGCTGGGAGACTTCAGTAGTGTCAGCCTGAGCTGGTAGACTTCAGTAGTGTCAGCCTGAGCTGGGAGACTTCAGTAGTGTCAGCCTGAACTGGCAGACTTCAGTAGTGTCAGCCTGGGCTGGTAGACTTCAGTAGTGTCAGCCTGAGCTGGGAGACTTCAGTAGTGTCAGCCTGAGCTGGTAGACTTCAGTAGTGTCAGCCTGAGCAGGGAGACTTCAGTAGTGTCAGCCTGGGCTGGTAGACTTCAGTAGTGTCAGCCTGAGCTGGGAGACTTCAGTAGTGTCAGCCTGAGCTGGGAGACTTCAGTAGTGTCAGCCTGAGCTGGTAGACTTCAGTAGTGTCAGCCTGAGCTGGGAGACTTCAGTAGTGTCAGCCTGAGCTGGGAGACTTCAGTAGTGTCAGCCTGAGCTGGGAGACTTCAGTAGTGTCAGCCTGAGCTGGGAGACTTCAGTAGTGTCAGCCTGAGCTGGGAGACTTCAGTAGTGTCAGCCTGAGCTGGGAGACTTCAGTAGTGTCAGCCTGAGCTGGCAGACTTCAGTAGTGTCAGCCTGAGCTGGTAGACTTCAGTAGTGTCAGCCTGAGCTGGCAGACTTCAGTAGTGTCAGGCTGAGCTGGTAAAATTCAGTAGTGTCAGCCTGAACTGGCAGACTTCAGTAGTGTCAGCCTGAGCTGGGAGACTTCAGTAGTGTCAGCCTGAGCTGGCAGACTTCAGTAGTGTCAGCCTGAGCTGGCAGACTTCAGTAGTGTCAGCCTGAGCTGGTAGACTTCAGTAGTGTCAGCCTGAGCTGGCAGACTTCAGTAGTGTCAGGCTGAGCTGGCAGACTTCAGTAGTGTCAGCCTGAGCTGGCAGACTTCAGTAGTGTCAGCCTGAGCTGGTAGACTTCAGTAGTGTCAGCCTGAGCTGGGAGACTTCAGTAGTGTCAGCCTGAGCTGGCAGACTTCAGTAGTGTCAGCCTGAGCTGGTAGACTTCAGTAGTGTCAGCCTGAGCTGGTAGACTTCAGTAGTGTTAGCCTGAGCTGGCAGACTTCAGTAGTGTCAGGCTGAGCTGGTAAAATTCAGTAGTGTCAGCCTGAGCTGGCAGACTTCAGTAGTGTCAGGCTGAGCTGGTAAAATTCAGTAGTGTCAGCCTAAACTGGCAGACTTCAGTAGTGTCAGCCTGAGCTGGCAGACTTCAGTAGTGTCAGCCTGAGCTGGTAGACTTCAGTAGTGTTAGCCTGAGCTGGCAGACTTCAGTAGTGTCAGGCTGAGCTGGTAAAATTCAGTAGTGTCAGCCTAAACTGGCAGACTTCAGTAGTGTCAGCCTGGGTTGGGAGACTTCATCAGTGTCAGGATGAACTGCGGCGAGCAGTAATAGCCTGGTTAATCAGGCCCTGATCCACCACGAGGCTTGGTCAGGGACCTGGCTGCGGGGGCGCTGACCCTCGGAACACCCTCCAGGTATACTCCAGGTATACTCCAGGTATACTCCAGGTATACTCCAGGTATACTCCAGGTATAACAATAAGAACATGGTGAAGTATCACATTAAAAGTTCATCAGCTAGGACAGGTTCATCAGCTAGGACAGGTTCATCAGCTAGGACAGGTTCATCAGCTAGGACAGGTTCATCAGCTAGGACAGGTTCATCAGCTAGGACTGGTTTATCAGCTAGGACAGGTTCATCAGCTAGGACAGGTTCATCAGCTAGGACAGGTTCATCAGCTAGGACAGGTTCATCAGCTAGGACAGGTTCATCAGCTAGGACAGCGTCATCAGCTAGGACAGGTTCATCAGCTAGGACAAGTTCATCAGCTAGGACAGGTTCATCAGCTAGGACAGGTTCATCAGCTAGGACAGGTTCATCAGCTAGGACAGGTTCATCAGCTAGGACAGGTTCATCAGCTAGGACAAGTTCATCAGCTAGGACAGGTTCATCAGCTAGGACAGGTTCATCAGCTAGGACAGCGTCATCAGCTAGGACAGGTTCATCAGCTAGGACAAGTTCATCAGCTAGGACAGGTTCATCAGCTAGGACAGGTTCATCAGCTAGGACAGGTTCATCAGCTAGGACAGCGTCATCAGCTAGGACAGGTTCATCAGCTAGGACAAGTTCATCAGCTAGGACAGGTTCATCAGCTAGGACAGGTTCATCAGCTAGGACAGGTTCATCAGCTAGGACAGGTTCATCAGCTAGGACAGGTTCATCAGCTAGGACAGGTTCATCAGCTAGGACAAGTTCATCAGCTAGGACAGGTTCATCAGCTAGGACAAGTTCATCAGCTAGGACAGGTTCATCAGCTAGGACAGGTTCATCAGCTAGGACAGGTTCATCAGCTAGGACAGGTTCATCAGCTAGGACAGCGTCATCAGCTAGGACAGGTTCATCAGCTATGACAAGTTCATCAGCTAGGACAGGTTCATCAGCTAGGACAGGTTCATCAGCTAGGACAGGTTCATCAGCTAGGACAGGTTCATCAGCTAGGACAGCGTCATCAGCTAGGACAGGTTCATCAGCTAGGACAAGTTCATCAGCTAGGACAGGTTCATCAGCTAGGACAGCGTCATCAGCTAGGACAGGTTCATCAGCTAGGACAAGTTCATCAGCTAGGACAGGTTCATCAGCTAGGACAGGTTCATCAGCTAGGACAGCGTCATCAGCTAGGACAGGTTCATCAGCTAGGACAAGTTCATCAGCTAGGACAGGTTCATCAGCTAGGACAGGTTCATCAGCTAGGACAGCGTCATCAGCTAGGACAGGTTCATCAGCTAGGACAGGTCCATCAGCTAGGACAGCGTCATCAGCTAGGACAGGTTCATCAGCTAGGACAGGTTCATCAGCTAGGACAGCGTCATCAGCTAGGACAGGTTCATCAGTTAGGACAGGTTCATCAGCTAGGACAGGTTCATCAGCTAGGACAGGTTCATCAGCTAGGACAGGTTCATCAGCTAGGACAGGTTCATCAGCTAGGACAAGTTCATCAGCTAGGAGAAGTTCATCAGCTAGGACAGGTTCATCAGCTAGGACAGGTTCATCAGCTAGGACAGGTTCATCAGCTAGGACAGGTTCATCAGCTAGGACAGGTTCATCAGCTAGGACAGGTTCATCAGCTAGGACAAGTTCATCAGCTAGGACAATTTCATCAGCTAGGACAGGTTCATCAGCTAGGACAGGTTCATCAGCTAGGACAGGGTCATCAGCTAGGACAAGTTCATCAGCTAGGACAGGTTCATCAGCTAGGACAGGTTCATCAGCTAGGACAGGTTCATCAGCTAGGACAGGGTCATCAGCTAGGACAAGTTCATCAGCTAGGACAGGGTCATCAGCTAGGACAAGTTCATCAGCTAGGACAAGTTCATCAGCTAGGACAAGTTCATCAGCTAGGACAGGTTCATCAGCTAGGACAAGTTCATCAGCTAGGACAGGTTCATCAGCTAGGAGAAGTTCATCAGCTAGGACAGGTTCATCAGCTAGGACAGGTTCATCAGCTAGGACAGGTTCATCAGCTAGGACAGGTTCATCAGCTAGGACAGGTTCATCAGCTAGGACAGGTTCATCAGCTAGGACAGGTTCATCAGCTAGGACAGGTTCATCAGCTAGGACAAGTTCATCAGCTAGGACAGGTTCATCAGCTAGGAGAAGTTCATCAGCTAGGACAGGTTCATCAGCTAGGACAGGTTCATCAGCTAGGAGTTCATCAGCTAGGACAGGTTCATCAGCTAGGACAGGTTCATCAGCTAGGACAGGTTCATCAGCTAGGACAGGTTCATCAGCTAGGACAGGTTCATCAGCTAGGACAGGTTCATCAGCTAGGACAGGTTCATCAGCTAGGACAGGTTCATCAGCTAGGACAGGGTCACCAGCTAGGACTGGGTCATCAGCTAGGACAGGGTCACCAGCTAGGACTGGGTCACCAGCTAGGACTGGGTCACCAGCTAGGACTGGGTCATCAACTAGGACAGGGTCATCAGCTAGAACAGGGTCACCAGCTAGGACTGGGTCATCAGCTAGGACTGGGTCATCAGCTAGGACAGCGTCACCAGCTAGGACAGCGTCATCAGCTAGGACAGGGTCATCAGCTAGGACAGCGTCACCAGCTAGGACAGCGTCATCAGCTAGGACAGGGTCATCAGCTACGACAGGTTCATCAGCTACGACAGGTTCATCAGCTAGGACAGGTTCATCAGCTAGGACAGGTTCATCAGCTAGGACAGGTTCATCAGCTAGGACAGGGTCATCAGCTAGGACAGGGTCATCAGCTAGGACAGGTTCATCAGCTAGGACAAGTTCATCAGATAGGACAAGTTCATCAGCTAGGACAGGTTCATCAGCTAGGACAAGTTCATCAGCTAGGACAAGTTCATCAGCTAGGACAGGGTCATCAGCTAGGACAGGTTCATCAGCTAGGACAGGTTCATCAGCTAGGACAAGTTCATCAGCTAGGACAAGTTCATCAGCTAGGACAGGTTCATCAGCTAGGACAGGTTCATCAGCTAGGACAGGTTCATCAGCTAGGACAAGTTCATCAGCTAGGACAAGTTCATCAGCTAGGACAGGGTCATCAGCTAGGACAGGTTCATCAGCTAGGACAGGTTCATCAGCTAGGACAAGTTCATCAGCTAGGACAGGTTCATCAGCTAGGACAGGTTCATCAGCTAGGACAGGTTCATCAGCTAGGACAGGGTCATCAGCTAGAACAGCGTCATCAGCTAGGACAGGTTCATCAGCTAGGACAAGTTCATCAGCTAGGACAGGTTCATCAGCTAGGACAAGTTCATCAGCTAGGACAAGTTCATCAGCTAGGACAGGGTCATCAGCTAGGACAGGGTCATCAGCTAGAACAGCGTCATCAGCTAGGACAGGTTCATCAGCTAGGACAGGGTCATCAGCTAGGACAGGTTCATCAGCTAGGACAGGGTCATCAGCTACGACAGGTTCATCAGCTAGGACAGGTTCATCAGCTAGGACAGGTTCATCAGCTACGACAGGGTCATCAGCTACGACAGGTTCATCAGCTAGGACAGGTTCATCAGCTAGGACAGGTTCATCAGCTAGGACAGGGTCATCAGCTAGGACAGGTTCATCAGCTACGACAGGTTCATCAGCTACGACAGGGTCATCAGCTAGAACTGGGTCATCAGCTAGGACTGGGTCATCAGCTAGGACTGGGTCATCAGCTAGGACTGGGTCATCAGCTAGGACTGGGTCATCAGCTAGGACTGGGTCATCAGCTAGGACAGGTTCATCAGCTACGACAGGGTCATCAGCTAGAACAGCGTCATCAGCTACGACAGGGTCATCAGCTAGGACTGGGTCATCAGCTAGGGCAGCGTCATCAGCTAGGACAGCGTCATCAGCTAGGACAGGTTCATCAACTAGGACAGGGTCATCAGCTAGGGCAGCGTCATCAGCTAGGACAGCGTCATCAGCTAGGACAGGGTCACCAGCTAGGGCAGGTTCAGTGGTCAGCTTCCAGCAGGGCTTCAATTACTCTCACTTGATAATTACCATCTCTCAGCATCTTCTCTCACCAGAGATTGTATTCTGATGAAGATACCTCTATCACAAGAGAGAGGGAGCAAGAGAAACTATCTATCTATCTATCTATCTATCTCTCTCTCTCTCTCTCTCTCTCTCTGTATATATATATATATATATATATATATATATATATATATATATATATATATATATATATATATATATATATATATATATATAGGAGAGGGGAAGAAGAGGGGAGGGAAGGGAGAGAAATTCGAATGACATATATAAATACGTACACAGAGTAATTTACAATAATTGTTTACAAGATGGAGATGGTATGAGGGAAGGGGAGGAGAAGGGAAGGATAGGCCATACAAAGTAGCACGAGGGTAGGGGAAGAGTGGGGGACTGTAGAAGGGTAGGGGGAGGAGAGGACATCAAGGCGCGAGCAAACCTGTTATGTGTAGAACGAGCCAGAGATTACTAGTGCCTGTAGCAGTGAAAAGAGATAACATTACCTGTAGCAGTGCCAGGAGAAACAGTGTATGTAGCAGTGAAAAGAGACAACAGTGCCTGTAGCTGTGTCAGGAGACAACAGTGCCTGTAGCATTGCCAAGAAACAGTGCCTGTAGCAGTGCCAGAAGAAAACAGGGCCTTAGCAGCGCCAGGTTCCCTGGAGGTTATTTCGGGGATTAACGCCCCCGCGGCCCGGTCCATGACCAGGCCTCCCGATGGATCAGGGCCTGATCAACCAGGCTGCTACTGCTGGCCGCACGCAGTCCAACGTACGAGCCACAGCCCGGCTGATCCGGCACTGACTTTAGGTATCTGTCCAGCTCTCTCTTGAAGGCAGCCAGGGGCTTATTGGCAATTCCCCTAATGCTTGATGGGAGGCTGATGAACAGTCTTGGGCCCCGGGCACTTATGGTGTTTTCTCTTAGTGTACCAATGGCGCCCCTACTTTTAATTGGGGGCATTTTGCATCGCCTGTCCAGTCTTTTACTTTCGTAGGGAGTGATTTCTGTGTGCAGATTTGGGACCATTCCTTCCAGGATTTTCCAAGTGTAGATTATGATATATCTCTCCCTCCTGCGTTCCAACGAGTACAAGTCAAGTGCTTCCAAGCGTTCCCAGTAGTTAAGGTGCTTGACAGAACTTATACGTGCAGTAAAGGATCTCTGTACACTCTCTAGATCTGCAATTTCACCTGCTTTGAATGCAGGAGACAGCAGTGCCAGGAGACGACAGTGACCAACTGTACCAGGAGACAACAGTGCATGTAGCAGTGCCAGGAGACAAAAATGCCTGTGGCAGTGCCAAAAGACAACAGTGCCCAGCAGTGCCAGAAGACTGAACATTAAAATGGTATAAAATACCGACAGGTTGTTAGGTAAGACACATATGCAACAGTTAGGTATCTTTATTATGAAACGTTTCGCCTACACAGTAGGCTTCTTCAGTCAAGTACAGAAAAGTTGATAGAAGCAGAAGATACTTGAAGACGATGTAATCAGTCCATCACCCTTAAAGTTTTGAGGTGGTCAGTCCCTCAGTCTGGAGAAGAGCATTGTTCCATAGTATGAAACAATATGGAGAAGAAGTGACAGGATGGAGCTTTTATAGCGCCAAGAGGTGAGACGTAGGCCACTAGGAGAGGTAAGAACTCAGATGTTGAAAGGTCAGGTCCCTCTCAAATCCAGCCCCTCTCACTAGTGGAAGTTGTCGAAGTTGATTGCAGGTCTGTACCAAGATACCCTTGTGTTGCAGTGTCTGACAGATTGAACATTAAAATGGTATAAAATACCGACAGGTTGTTAGGTAAGACACATATGCAACAGTTAGGTATCTTTATTATGAAACGTTTCGCCTACACAGTAGGCTTCTTCAGTCAAGTACAGAAAAGTTGATAGAAGCAGAAGATACTTGAAGACGATGTAATCAGTCCATCACCCTTAAAGTTTTGAGGTGGTCAGTCCCTCAGTCTGGAGAAGAGCATTGTTCCATAGTATGAAACAATATGGAGAAGAAGTGACAGGATGGAGCTTTTATAGCGCCAAGAGGTGAGACGTAGGCCACTAGGAGAGGTAAGAACTCAGATGTTGAAAGGTCAGGTCCCTCTCAAATCCAGCCCCTCTCACTAGTGGAAGTTGTCGAAGTTGATTGCAGGTCTGTACCAAGATACCCTTGTGTTGCAGTGTCTGACAGATTGAACATTAAAATGGTATAAAATACCGACAGGTTGTTAGGTAAGACACATATGCAACAGTTAGGTATCTTTATTATGAAACGTTTCGCCTACACAGTAGGCTTCTTCAGTCAAGTACAGAAAAGTTGATAGAAGCAGAAGATACTTGAAGACGATGTAATCAGTCCATCACCCTTAAAGTTTTGAGGTGGTCAGTCCCTCAGTCTGGAGAAGAGCATTGTTCCATAGTATGAAACAATATGGAGAAGAAGTGATAGGATGGAGCTTTTATAGCGCCAAGAGGTGAGACGTAGGCCACTAGGAGAGGTAAGAACTCAGATGTTGAAAGGTCAGGTCCCTCTCAAATCCAGCCCCCTCGCCTACTGTGTAGGCGAAACGTTTCATAATAAAGATACCTAACTGTTGCATATGTGTCTTACCTAACAACCTGTCGGTATTTTATACCATTTTAATGTTCAATCTGTCAGACACTGCAACACAAGGGTATCTTGGTACAGACCTGCAATCAACTTCGACAACTTCCACTAGTGAGAGGGGCTGGATTTGAGAGGGACCTGACCTTTCAACATCTGAGTTCTTACCTCTCCTAGTGGCCTACGTCTCACCTCTTGGCGCTATAAAAGCTCCATCCTGTCACTTCTTCTCCATATTGTTTCATACTATGGAACAATGCTCTTCTCCAGACTGAGGGACTGACCACCTCAAAACTTTAAGGGTGATGGACTGATTACATCGTCTTCAAGTATCTTCTGCTTCTATCAACTTTTCTGTACTTGACTGAAGAAGCCTACTGTGTAGGCGAAACGTTTCATAATAAAGATACCTAACTGTTGCATATGTGTCTTACCTAACAACCTGTCGGTATTTTATACCATTTTAATGTTCAATCTGTCAGACACTGCAACACAAGGGTATCTTGGTACAGACCTGCAATCAACTTCGACAACTTCCACTAGTGAGAGGGGCTGGATTTGAGAGGGACCTGACCTTTCAACATCTGAGTTCTTACCTCTCCTAGTGGCCTACGTCTCACCTCTTGGCGCTATAAAAGCTCCATCCTGTCACTTCTTCTCCATATTGTTTCATACTATGGAACAATGCTCTTCTCCAGACTGAGGGACTGACCACCTCAAAACTTTAAGGGTGATGGACTGATTACATCGTCTTCAAGTATCTTCTGCTTCTATCAACTTTTCTGTACTTGACTGAAGAAGCCTACTGTGTAGGCGAAACGTTTCATAATAAAGATACCTAACTGTTGCATATGTGTCTTACCTAACAACCTGTCGGTATTTTATACCATTTTAATGTTCAATCTGTCAGACACTGCAACACAAGGGTATCTTGGTACAGACCTGCAATCAACTTCGACAACTTCCACTAGTGAGAGGGGCTGGATTTGAGAGGGACCTGACCTTTCAACATCTGAGTTCTTACCTCTCCTAGTGGCCTACGTCTCACCTCTTGGCGCTATAAAAGCTCCATCCTGTCACTTCTTCTCCATATTGTTTCATACTATGGAACAATGCTCTTCTCCAGACTGAGGGACTGACCACCTCAAAACTTTAAGGGTGATGGACTGATTACATCGTCTTCAAGTATCTTCTGCTTCTATCAACTTTTCTGTACTTGACTGAAGAAGCCTACTGTGTAGGCGAAACGTTTCATAATAAAGATACCTAACTGTTGCATATGTGTCTTACCTAACAACAGTGCCAGAAGACAACAGTGGCCAACAGTGCTAGGAGAAAATCGCTCAGCAGTGCCAGAAGACAACAGTGACCAACAGTGCTAGGAGAAAAGCGCTCAGCAGTGCCAGAAGACAATGGTGATCAGGCCAGGAGACAACAGTGCCCAGCAGTGCCAGGAGACAACAGTGTCTAGCAGTGCTAGGAGACAACAGGGTCCAGCAGTACCAGGAGACAACAGTGCCCAGCAGTACCAGGCGACAACAGTGCCCAGCAGTATCAGGAGACAACAGTGCCCAGCAGTACCAGGAGACAACAGTGTCCAGCAGTACCAGGAGACAACAGTGCCCAGCAGTGCCAGGAGACAACAGTGTCCAGCAGTGCTAGGAGACAACAGTGTCCAGCAGTACCAGGAGACAACAGTGCCCAGCAGTGCCAGGAGACAACAGTGTCCAGCAGTTCTAAGAGACAGTGCCCAGCAGTTCCAGGAGACAACAGTGTCCAGCAGTGCCAGGAGACAACAGTGTCTAGCAGTGCTAGGAGACAACAGTGTCCAGCAGTACCAGGAGACAACAGTGCCCAGCAGTGCCAGGAGACAACAGTGTCCAGCAGTGCTAGGAGACAACAGTGTCCAGCAGTACCAGGAGACAACAGTGCCCAGCAGTGCCAGGAGACAACAGTGTCCAGCAGTTCTAAGAGACAGTGCCCAGCAGTGCCAGGAGACAACAGTGTCCAGCAGTGCTAGGAGACAACAGTGTCCAGCAGTACCAGGAGACAACAGTGCCCAGCAGTGCCAGGAGACAACAGTGTCCAGCAGTTCTAAGAGACAGTGTCCAGCAGTACCAGGAGACAACAGTACCCAGCAGTACCAGGAGACAACAGTGCCCAGCAGTGCCAGGAGACAACAGTGTCCAGCAGTTCTAAGAGACAGTGCCCAGCAGTACCAGGAGACAACAGTACCCAGCAGTACCAGGAGACAACAGTGCCCAGCAGTGCCAGGAGACAACAGTGTCCAGCAGTTCTAAGAGACAGTGCCCAGCAGTTCCAGGAGACAACAGTGTCCAGCAGTGCCAGGAGACAACAGTGTCTAGCAGTGCTAGGAGACAACAGTGTCCAGCAGTACCAGGAGACAACAGTGCCCAGCAGTGCCAGGAGACAACAGTGTCCAGCAGTGCTAGGAGACAACAGTGTCCAGCAGTACCAGGAGACAACAGTGCCCAGCAGTGCCAGGAGACAACAGTGTCCAGCAGTTCTAAGAGACAGTGCCCAGCAGTGCCAGGAGACAACAGTGTCCAGCAGTGCTAGGAGACAACAGTGTCCAGCAGTACCAGGAGACAACAGTGCCCAGCAGTGCCAGGAGACAACAGTGTCCAGCAGTTCTAAGAGACAGTGTCCAGCAGTACCAGGAGACAACAGTACCCAGCAGTACCAGGAGACAACAGTGCCCAGCAGTACCAGGAGACAACAGTGCCACATCCATTCTACATATAAATGTCCAGTGCAGCAAGACTACTCTTCCCTCAACCATCCAGTGATTAACAACACTATTCTCTCTCTCTCTCTCTCTTTCTCTCTCTCTCCCAGGCTACACCAGGCTACACCAGGCTACACCAGGCTACACAAGGCGGCTCTCCTGGTAATATTAAACTCGCTGTATGGTATTTTAGATGCAAATTGCGACTTCCTCAGATCGAACCTTTAAATGAAGATGAAAATGGTAGAAAATGAATCACTTTGGCCTCTCCAGATGAAGCCAATTTCTGGGCGAGCGTCTTCCTCTTTAAGAGGGGGGAGGGAGGGGGAGGGAGGGGGGGTGGGAAGGGATTGATGTGGGAGGGTGGAAGGGGGAGGGATGAAGGGGGAGGGATGAAGGGGAGGGATGAAGGGGAGGGATGAAGGGGGAGGGATGAAGGGGGAGGGATGAAGGGGAGGGATGAACGGGGAGGGATGAAGGGGGAGGGATGAAGGGGGAGGGATGAAGGGGGAGGGATGAAGGTGGAGGGATGGAGGGGGAGGGATGAAGGGGAAGGGATGAAAGGGGAGGGATGAAGGGGGAGGGATGGAGGGGGAGGGATGAAGGGGGAGGGATGAAGGGGGAGGGATGAAGGGGGAGGGATGAAGGGGGAGGGATGAAGGGGGAGGGATGAAGGGGGAGGGATGAAGGGGAGGGATGAAGGGGGAGGGATGAAGGGGGGAGGGATGAAGGGGGAGGGATGAAGGGGGAGGGATGGAGGGGGAGGGATGGAGGGGGAGGGATGGAGGGGGAGGGATGAAGGGGGAGGGATGAAGGGGAGGGATGAAGGGGAGGGATGAAGGGGGAGGGATGGAGGGGGAGGGATGGAGGGGGAGGGATGGAGGGGGAGGGATGAAGGGGGAGGGATGAAGGGGAGGGATGAAGGGGAGGGATGAAGGGGGAGGGATGGAGGGGGAGGGATGGAGGGGGAGGGAGATATGGGGAATGTGTGAAAATTTAAGGAAAAACTGACACACAAAAATCTGCTCATTATGAGAGAGAGAGAGAGAGAGAGAGAGAGAGAGAGAGAGAGAGGGAGTGTTGGTAACTCTCTCACTGTGTTATCCAACCTTCAAATATAGACATAAACCAGTCTATAAAAGTCTTACAGAAGATTAACATGTCTTTCAAGACTTTGTACATTGTAAAATTAAAACTGGCAGACAGGCCTACCTGTCTGCCTGCCTGCCTGCCTGCCTGCCTGCCTGCCTGCCTGCCTGCCTGACCGCCTGCCCACCTGCCTGTCTGTCTGTCTGCCTGTCTGTCTGCCTGCCTGTCTGCCTGCCTGTCTACCTGCCTGTCTGTCTGTCTGCCTGCCTGTCTGCCTGCCTGCCTGCCTACCTGCCTGCTTGTCTGTCAGTCAGGCAGGCAGACAGACAGACAGGCGGGCAGGCGGGCGGGCGGGCAGGCAGGCAGGCAGGCAGGTAGGCGGGCGGGCGGGCGGGCGGGCAGGCAGGCAGGCAGGCAGGCAGGCAGGCAGGCAGGCAGGCAGGCAGGCGGGCGGGCGGGCGGCGGGCAGGCAGGCAGGCAGGTAGGCGGGCGGGCGGGCGGCCGGCAGGCAGGCAGGCAGGCAGGCAGGCAGGCAGGCAGGCAGGCAGGCTGGCTGGCTGGCAGGCTGGCAGGCAGGCAGGCAGGCAGGCTGGCTGGCTGGCTGGCTGGCTGGCAGCCAGGCAGGAAAGCAGGCAGGCAGGAAGGCAGGCAGCCAGGTAGACAGACAGACAGGCAGGCAGGCGGGCAGGCAGACAGGCAGGCAGGCGGGCAGGCAGGCAGGCAGGCAGGCAGGCAGGCAGGCAGGCAGGCAGGCAGGCTGGCTGGCTGGCAGTACCCACTGCTGAGATTAGTGTCATGGTAGAGGGTGGTGGACAGCTTGATCTGGGGGCGGGGCGGGGGCATGATTGAGTGTGGGCGGGGTTGACGGGCGGGGTGGGCGTGATTGACGGGCGGGTGGGCGGGCGGTGGGTGAGGGTGGACCGTGGGAACTGCTGACGCTCACGGATCGTCCGTCAACACTCTCAATGAACCACTGACACTTGCGATAAATATACTCTCTCTCTCTCTCTCTCTCTCTCTCTCTCTCTCTCTCTCTCTCTCTCTCTCTCTCTCTCTCTCTCTCCCTCTCTCTCTCTCACTCTCTCTCTCTCACACACATACATGAACACGAAGGCACAGCTGGAAGTTGAAAACTCAGATGAGTTATAGAAATGTTAGGAAGTATTTCTTCAGCCTTAGTCAGAAAGTGGAACGACCTGGAAAGTAGATGATGGATCCATAACTAATATTAAGAAGAGGTACGATAAGGCTCTCAAAGTGTGAACCCAGTAGAGACCAGCGAAAAAGTGGGACCAGGAGCTAAGACTCGTCCCCTGCAACCATATACAGGCGAGTACACACACACACACACACACATACGCACACACACTCGACTAACAATCCCAGAACCACACATCTGCTTGCTAGGTTATTTCAATCCAAGACATTTAAAAATTGAAGTATATATCAAAGACTGACACAGGAGAGAAGATAATCTCTGGAGGCGCCACAGATGAACAGTCCCACACAGATGAACTACTGAAACTGTAATAAATTCGCCCTAAGACAACAAACAGTGGAGCCACAAGACCAGATGAAGTAACCTTGACCTAATCTTCACGAAGAATGATGAGCTGGTACGGAACATGGCAGCGTTTGGTGTTGGATACCTGTATAACACTGGTCTTGACCAGCATAACGCACCCATGAAGGTGTCTTCAAGAAATTAATTTACAACAGTAAAAACATCAAGGGCTCATGTAAATAATGTACTTACTGGAGTAAACTGGGAAGATTGAGTAAGATGAACTGCGACCAGCGTCTCCAGAGGGTTAATTCTGTAACACTAGAGGTATACTCAAGACCCACACCATTGAGGAATAAGAGAGAGAAGATGCAAGTGAGAGAGGGGGAGAAGTAGATATCCTTGGGGTGAAATTTGACTCCAAACTAACCATGAAGAACCATGTTGTAAATCTTGCAAACAAGGCAGCCAGGAAGCTTACAGCACTTCACCGCATCCCGCATCTACTGGACAGTAGGGGTTGCAAGATTCTGTACGAGGCACAAGCACGCTTACACCTTGAGTATGCTCCACTTTCTTGGTTTGCCTCCCCCCCCCTCTCATCTGCGACTGCTTGACAGAGTAGAGAACAGAGCAAGACGTCCCATCTCTCGCCTGGACCCATCCTGGATAGATCTGTCATTTCAGCAGAGCCTTCAACACAAGAGTGATGTGGGTGGCCTAACTGTTATGTACAAGGCCAATATTGTCAAAGTACCACACTTGGATCCACTTCGAGGACAGCGTGAAACAAGCTTTTATACCACAAGACGGGCAGAAAGCAGTAACTTCACTCTGGCTGTACCCTTCTCCAGAACATCACTCCATCTAAGATCATATATACCCAGGATGACTCGAGTATGGAACACATTCGTACAGGATAATGATGTCAACGAGATAAAGTCAGTTGATCAAATGAAAATGCTGGCCCACAGATGGCTCCAACTTCATCCTATTCCCTACTTGTATGTCTCATAACAATAAAAATGCTTTCAAATGAGTTGATGTAGGTAACAGCTCTTAGCTTGCCAATAAAGTTAGGAATCCTTAACCTGTAAATAGCTTGTCAATAAAGCTAGGGATCCTTAACCTTGTCAAACCCTGTGTAAAAAGAGAGAGAGAGACAGAGACAGAAAGACAGAAAGACAGAGACAGAAAGACAGAGACAGAAAGACAGAGACAGAGACAGAAAGACAGAGACAGAGACAGAAAGACAGAGACAGAGACAGAAAGACAGAGACAGAGAGACAGAGAAAGAGAGACGGTTCCTCTACAAGTAAACACAGACTCACAAGACTTCTCAAATGTTCCGAATTATCTGAAAAAAACAAATGAAATACTAAATGGAAAAAAGAAAGTCACACTGAATGAATCACACAAAGTCCAGGAGAAACTGAGATCAAAAAGTAATCCATGTTTCGCCCAAGTCCTGGGCAAAACAGACATCAAGTACGGGCACCTCGCTATACTAAGGTGGATCTTACACTCAACGCTACGAGAAATGAAGGTAATGTTCAACTCTGCGGACAATTCAAGTTTTCAGTGAGCCACTTCTCAACATGATGTACAATGAGGGCAATTTAACTTATACCAATAAGAAACAATTGAGGAAATAAACGCTAAACCAGAATATAAAACTACACATAAGAGTTCAACAATGTGAAAGACTGAGAGGGAGTGATACAGTGGGAGTGTCCTCGCCTTCAAACATAATAATGCTCTCCCTACTATGGGCTTTTCAAAAAAAAAAAAACCTGTTTTAATAATTTTTGATGGAGAATTAGATATATGTGCAACATCTGGGTATCTTTCATCTTAGACGTTTCGCCCTCCAGTGGTTTTTATCATTATAAGGACGTAATTGGAAGACAGTGGAAGTATTTGGAAAACATGAGGCGCCCATCATGAGAAAAATGATACAATAAATAACTAGAACCGGTGCTACACCAGTAACACCAGGGTGCTACACCAGTAACACCAGGGTGCTACACCAGTAACACCAGGGTGCTACACCAGTAACACCAGGGTGCTACACCAGTAACACCAGGGTGCTACACCAGTAACACCAGGGTGCTACACCAGTAACACCAGGGTGCTACACCAGTAACACCAGGGTGCTACACACCAGTAACACCAGGGTGCTACACCAGTAACACCAGGGTGCTACACCAGTAACACCAGGGTGCTACACCAGTAACACCAGGGTGCTACACCAGTAACACCAGGGTGCTACACCAGTAACACCAGGGTGCTACACCAGTAACACCAGGGTGCTACACACCAGTAACACCAGGGTGCTACACCAGTAACACCAGGGTGCTACACCAGTAACACCAGGGTGCTACACCAGTAACACCAGGGTGCTACACCAGTAACACCAGGGTGCTACACCAGTAACACCAGGGTGCTACACACCAGTAACACCAGGGTGCTACACCAGTAACACCAGGGTGCTACACCAGTAACACCAGGGTGCTACACCAGTAACACCAGGGTGCTACACCAGTAACACCAGGGTGCTACACCAGTAACACCAGGGTGCTACACCAGTAACACCAGGGTGCTACACCAGTAACACCAGGGTGCTACACCAGTAACACCAGGGTGCTACACCAGTAACACCAGGGTGCTACACCAGTAACACCAGGGTGCTACACCAGTAACACCAGGGTGCTACACACCAGTAACACCAGGGTGCTACACCAGTAACACCAGGGTGCTACACACCAGTGCTACACCAGTAACACCAGGGTGCTACACCAGTAACACCAGGGTGCTACACACCAGTAACACCAGGGTGCTACACCAGTAACACCAGGGTGCTACACCAGTAACACCAGGGTGCTACACCAGTAACACCAGGGTGCTACACCAGTAACACCAGGGTGCTACACCAGTAACACCAGGGTGCTACACCAGTAACACCAGGGTGCTACACACCAGTAACACCAGGGTGCTACACCAGTAACACCAGGGTGCTACACCAGTAACACCAGGGTGCTACACCAGTAACACCAGGGTGCTACACCAGTAACACCAGGGTGCTACACCAGTAACACCAGGGTGCTACACCAGTAACACCAGGGTGCTACACCAGTAACACCAGGGTGCTACACCAGTAACACCAGGGTGCTACACCAGTAACACCAGGGTGCTACACCAGTAACACCAGGGTGCTACACCAGTAACACCAGGGTGCTACACCAGTAACACCAGGGTGCTACACCAGTAACACCAGGGTGCTACACCAGTAACACCAGGGTGCTACACCAGTAACACCAGGGTGCTACACCAGTAACACCAGGGTGCTACACCAGTAACACCAGGGTGCTACACCAGTAACACCAGGGTGCTACACCAGTAACACCAGGGTGCTACACCAGTAACACCAGGGTGCTACACCAGTAACACCAGGGTGCTACACCAGTAACACCAGGGTGCTACACCAGTAACACCAGGGTGCTACACCAGTAACACCAGGGTGCTACACCAGTAACACCAGGGTGCTACACCAGTAACACCAGGGTGCTACACCAGTAACACCAGGGTGCTACACCAGTAACACCAGGGTGCTACACCAGTAACACCAGGGTGCTACACCAGTAACACCAGGGTGCTACACCAGTAACACCAGGGTGCTACACCAGTAACACCAGGGTGCTACACCAGTAACACCAGGGTGCTACACACCAGTAACACCAGGGTGCTACACACCAGTAACACCAGGGTGCTACACCAGTAACACCAGGGTGCTACACCAGTAACACCAGGGTGCTACACCAGTAACACCAGGGTGCTACACACCAGTAACACCAGGGTGCTACACCAGTAACACCAGGGTGCTACACCAGTAACACCAGGGTGCTACACCAGTAACACCAGGGTGCTACACCAGTAACACCAGGGTGCTACACCAGTAACACCAGGGTGCTACACCAGTAACACCAGGGTGCTACACCAGTAACACCAGGGTGCTACACCAGTAACACCAGGGTGCTACACCAGTAACACCAGGGTGCTAGTAACACCAGGGTGCTACACCAGTAACACCAGGGTGCTACACCAGTAACACCAGGGTGCTACACCAGTAACACCAGGGTGCTACACCAGTAACACCAGGGTGCTACACCAGTAACACCAGGGTGCTACACACCAGTAACACCAGGGTGCTACACCAGTAACACCAGGGTGCTACACCAGTAACACCAGGGTGCTACACCCAGTAACACCAGGGTGCTACACCCAGTAACACCAGGGTGCTACACACCAGTAACACCAGGGTGCTACACCAGTAACACCAGGGTGCTACACCCAGTAACACCAGGGTGCTACACCCAGTAACACCAGGGTGCTACACACCAGTAACACCAGGGTGCTACACACCAGTAACACCAGGGTGCTACACCCAGTAACACCAGGGTGCTACACCCAGTAACACCAGGGTGCTACACCCAGTAACACCAGGGTGCTACACACCAGTAACACCAGGGTGCTACACCCAGTAACACCAGGGTGCTACACACCAGTAACACCAGGGTGCTACACCCAGTAACACCAGGGTGCTACACACCAGTAACACCAGGGTGCTACACCCAGTAACACCAGGGTGCTACACACCAGTAACACCAGGGTGCTACACACCAGTAACACCAGGGTGCTACACCCAGTAACACCAGGGTGCTACACCCAGTAACACCAGGGTGCTACACACCAGTAACACCAGGGTGCTACACACCAGTAACACCAGGGTGCTACACACCAGTAACACCAGGGTGCTACACACCAGTAACACCAGGGTGCTACACCCAGTAACACCAGGGTGCTACACACCAGTAACACCAGGGTGCTACACACCAGTAACACCAGGGTGCTACACACCAGTAACACCAGGGTGCTACACACCAGTAACACCAGGGTGCTACACCCAGTAACACCAGGGTGCTACACACCAGTAACACCAGGGTGCTACACCCAGTAACACCAGGGTGCTACACACCAGTAACACCAGGGTGCTACACCCAGTAACACCAGGGTGCTACACACCAGTAACACCAGGGTGCTACACCAGTAACACCAGGGTGCTACACACCAGTAACACCAGGGTGCTACACCCAGTAACACCAGGGTGCTACACACCAGTAACACCAGGGTGCTACACCAGTAACACCAGGGTGCTACACCAGTAACACCAGGGTGCTACACACCAGTAACACCAGGGTGCTACACAGTAACACAGGGTGCTACACACCAGGGTGCTACACACCAGTAACACCAGGGTGCTACACACCAGTAACACCAGGGTGCTACACAGTAACACCAGTGCTACACACCAGGGTGCTACACCCAGTAACACCAGGGTGCTACACCCAGTAACACCAGGGTGCTACACCAGTAACACCAGGGTGCTACACCAGTAACACCAGGGTGCTACACCCAGTAACACCAGGGTGCTACACCCAGTAACACCAGGGTGCTACACCCAGTAACACCAGGGTGCTACACACCAGTAACACCAGGGTGCTACACCCAGTAACACCAGGGTGCTACACCCAGTAACACCAGGGTGCTACACCCAGTAACACCAGGGTGCTACACCCAGTAACACCAGGGTGCTACACCCAGTAACACCAGGGTGCTACACCCAGTAACACCAGGGTGCTACACCCAGTAACACCAGGGTGCTACACACCAGTAACACCAGGGTGCTACACCCAGTAACACCAGGGTGCTACACCCAGTAACACCAGGGTGCTACACACCAGTAACACCAGGGTGCTACACCAGTAACACCAGGGTGCTACACCAGTAACACCAGGGTGCTACACCCAGTAACACCAGGGTGCTACACACCAGTAACACCAGGGTGCTACACACCAGTAACACCAGGGTGCTACACAGTAACACAGTAACACCAGGGTGCTACACCCAGTAACACCAGGGTGCTACACACCAGTAACACCAGGGTGCTACACCCAGTAACACCAGGGTGCTACACACCAGTAACACCAGGGTGCTACACACCAGTAACACCAGGGTGCTACACACCAGTAACACCAGGGTGCTACACACCAGTAACACCAGGGTGCTACACACCAGTAACACCAGGGTGCTACACACCAGTAACACCAGGGTGCTACACACCAGTAACACCAGGGTGCTACACACCAGTAACACCAGGGTGCTACACACCAGTAACACCAGGGTGCTACACCCAGTAACACCAGGGTGCTACACACCAGTAACACCAGGGTGCTACACACCAGTAACACCAGGGTGCTACACACCAGTAACACCAGGGTGCTACACACCAGTAACACCAGGGTGCTACACACCAGTAACACCAGGGTGCTACACCCAGTAACACCAGTAACACCAGGTGCTACACACCAGTAACACCAGGGTGCTACACACCAGTAACACCAGGGTGCTACACCCAGTAACACCAGGGTGCTACACACCAGTAACACCAGGGTGCTACACACCAGTAACACCAGGGTGCTACACACCAGTAACACCAGGGTGCTACACACCAGTAACACCAGGGTGCTACACACCAGTAACACCAGGGTGCTACACACCAGTAACACCAGGGTGCTACACACCAGTAACACCAGGGTGCTACACACCAGTAACACCAGGGTGCTACACACCAGTAACACCAGGGTGCTACACACCAGTAACACCAGGTTGCTACACACCAGTAACACCAAGGTGCTACACACCAGTAACACCTGGGTGCTACACACCAGTAACACCAGGGTGCTACACACCAGTAACACCAGGGTGCTACACACCAGTAACACCAGGGCTACACACCAGTAACACCTACACACCAGTAACACCAGGGTGCTACACACCAGTAACACCAGGGTGCTACACCAGTAACACCTGGGTGCTACACACCAGTAACACCAGGGTGCTACACACCAGTAACACCAGGGTGCTACACACCAGTAACACCAGGGTGCTACACCAGTAACACCAGGGTGCTACACACCAGTAACACCAGGGTGCTACACACCAGTAACACCAGGGTGCTACACCAGTAACACCAGGGTGCTACACACCAGTAACACCAGGGTGCTACACCCAGTAACACCAGGGTGCTACACACCAGTAACACCAGGGTGCTACACACCAGTAACACCAGGGTGCTACACACCAGTAACACCAGGGTGCTACACACCAGTAACACCAGGGTGCTACACACCAGTAACACCAGGGTGCTACACACCAGTAACACCTGGGTGCTACACACCAGTAACACCAGGGTGCTACACACCAGTAACACCAGGGTGCTACACCAGTAACACCAGGGTGCTACACACCAGTAACACCAGGGTGCTACACACCAGTAACACCAGGGTGCTATACACCAGTAACACCAGGGTGCTACACACCAGTAACACCAGGGTGCTACACACCAGTAACACCAGGGTGCTACACACCAGTAACACCAGGGTGCTACACACCAGTAACACCAGGGTGCTACACACCAGTAACACCAGGGTGCTACACACCAGTAACACCAGGGTGCTACACAGTAACCAGGGTGCTACACACCAGTAACACCAGGGTGCTACACACCAGTAACACCAGGGTGCTACACACCAGTAACACCAGGGTGCTACACACCAGTAACACCAGGGTGCTACACACCAGTAACACCAGGGTGCTACACACAGTAACACCAGGGTGCTATACACCAGTAACACCAGGGTGCTATACACCAGTAACACCAGGGTGCTACACACCAGTAACACCAGGATGCTACACACCAGTAACACCAGGGTGCTATACACCAGTAACACCAGGGTGCTATACACCAGTAACACCAGGGTGCTATACACCAGTAACACCAGGGTGCTACACACCAGTAACACCAGGGTGCTACACACCAGTAACACCAGGGTGCTACACACCAGTAACACCAGGGTGCTATACACCAGTAACACCAGGGTGCTACACACCAGTAACACCAGGGTGCTACACACCAGTAACACCAGGGTGCTACACACCAGTAACACCTGGGTGCTACACACCAGTAACACCAGGGTGCTACACACCAGTAACACCAGGGTGCTACACACCAGTAACACCAGGGTGCTACACACCAGTAACACCAGGGTGCTACACACCAGTAACACCAGGGTGCTACACACCAGTAACACCAGGGTGCTATACACCAGTAACACCAGGGTGCTATACACCAGTAACACCAGGGTGCTATACACCAGTAACACCAGGGTGCTATACACCAGTAACACCAGGGTGCTACACACCAGTAACACCAGGGTGCTATACACCAGTAACACCAGGGTGCTACACACCAGTAACACCAGGGTGCTACACACCAGTAACACCAGGGTGCTACACACCAGTAACACCAGGGTGCTACACGCCAGTAACCAGTAACACCAGGGTGCTACACACCAGTAACACCAGGGGTGCTACTCACCAGTAACTCCAGGGTGCTACACACCAGTAACACCAGGGTGCTACACACCAGTAACACCAGGGTGCTACACCAGTAACACCAGGGTGCTACACAGTAACACCAGGGTGCTACACACCAGTAACACCAGGGTGCTACACACCAGTAACACCAGGGTGCTACACACCAATAACACCAGGGTGCTACACCCAGTAACCAGTAACACCAGTAACACCAGGTGCTACACACCAGTAAAACCAGGGTGCTACACACCAGTAACACCAGGGTGCTACACACCAGTAACACCAGGGTGCTACACACCAGTAACACCAGGGTGCTACACACCAGTAACACCAGGGTGCTACACACCAGTAACACCAGGGTGCTACACACCAGTAACACCAGGGTGCTACACACCAGTAACACCAGGGTGCTACACACCAGTAACACCAGGGTGCTACACACCAGTAACACCAGGGTGCTACACACCAGTAACACCAGGGTGCTACACACCAGTAACACCAGGGTGCTACACACCAGTAACACCAGGGTGCTACACACCAGTAACACCAGGGTGCTACACACCAGTAACACCAGGGTGCTACACACCAGTAACACCAGGGTGCTACACACCAGTAACACCAGGTTGCTACACACCAGTAACACCAGTAACACCAGGTGCTACACACCAGTAACACCAGGGTGCTACACACCAGTAACACCAGGGTGCTACACACCAGTAACACCAGGGTGCTACACACCAGTAACACCAGGGTGCTACACACCAGTAACACCAGGGTGCTACACACCAGTAACACCAGGGTGCTACACACCAGTAACACCAGGGTGCTACACACCAGTAACACCAGGGTGCTACACACCAGTAACACCAGGGTGCTACACACCAGTAACACCAGGGTGCTACACACCAGTAACACCAGGGTGCTACACACCAGTAACACCAGGGTGCTACACACCAGTAACACCAGGGTGCTACACACCAGTAACACCAGGGTGCTACACACCAGTAACACCAGGGTGCTACACACCAGTAACACCAGGGTGCTACACACCAGTAACACCAGGGTGCTACACACCAGTAACACCAGGGTGCTACACCCAGTAACACCAGGGTGCTACACACCAGTAACACAGTAACAGTAACACCAGGGTGCTACACACCAGTAACACCAGGGTGCTACACACCAGTAACACCAGGGTGCTACACACCAGTAACACCAGGGTGCTAGACACCAGTAACACCAGGGGTGCTACACCCCCGGAACACCAGGGTGCTACACACCAGTAACACCAGGGTGCTACACACCAGTAACACCAGGGTGCTATACCCAGTAACACCAGGGTGCTACACACCAGTAACACCAGGGTGCTACACCCAGTAACACCAGGGTGCTACACACCAGTAACACCAGGGTGCTATACCCAGTAACACCAGGGTGCTACACACCAGTAACACCAGGGTGGTACACACCAGTAACACCAGGGTGCTACACACCAGTAACACCAGGATGCTACACACCAGTAACACCTGGGTGCTACACACCAGTAACACCAGGGTGCTACACACCAGTAACACCAGGGTGCTACACCCAGTAACACCAGGGTGCTACACACCAGTAACACCAGGGTGCTACACACCAGTAACACCAGGGTGCTACACACCAGTAACACCAGGGTGCTACACACCAGTAACACCTGGGTGCTACACACCAGTAACACCAGGGTGCTACACACCAGTAACACCAGGGTGCTACACACCAGTAACACCAGGGTGCTACACACCAGTAACACCAGGGTGCTACACACCAGTAACACCAGGGTGCTACACACCAGTAACACCAGGGTGCTACACACCAGTAACACCAGGATGCTACACACCAGTAACACCTGGGTGCTACACACCAGTAACACCAGGGTGCTACACACCAGTAACACCAGGGTGCTACACCAGTAACACAGGGTGCTACACACCAGGGTGCTACACACCAGTAACACCAGGGTGCTACACACCAGTAACACCAGGGTGCTACACACCAGTAACACCAGGGTGCTACACACCAGTAACACCAGGGTGCTACACACCAGTAACACCAGGGTGCTACACACCAGTAACACCAGGGTGCTACACAGTAACCAGGGTGCTACACACCACCAGGGTGCTACACACCAGGGTGCTACACACCAGTAACACCAGGGTGCTACACACCAGTAACACCAGGGTGCTACACACCAGTAACACCAGGGTGCTACACACCAGTAACACCAGGGTGCTACACACCAGTAACACCAGGGTGCTACACACCAGTAACACCAGGGTGCTACACACCAGTAACACCAGGGTGCTACACACCAGTAACACCAGGGTGCTACACACCAGGGTGCTACACACCAGTAACACCAGGATGCTACACACCAGTAACACCAGGGTGCTACACACCAGTAACACCAGGGTGCTACACACCAGTAACACCAGGGTGCTACACACCAGTAACACCAGGTGCTACACACCAGTAACTACACACCAGTAACACCAGGGTGCTACACACCAGTAACACCAGGGTGCTACACACCAGTAACACCAGGGTGCTACACACCAGTAACACCAGGGTGCTACACACCAGTAACACCAGGGTGCTACACACCAGTAACACCTGGGTGCTACACACCAGTAACACCAGGGTGCTACACACCAGTAACACCAGGGTGCTACACACCAGTAACACCAGGGTGCTACACACCAGTAACACCAGGGTGCTACACACCAGTAACACCAGGGTGCTACACACCAGTAACACCAGGGTGCTACACACCAGTAACACCAGGGTGCTACACACCAGTAACACCAGGGTGCTACACACCAGTAACACCAGGTGCTACACACCAGTAACACCAGGGTGCTACACACCAGTAACACCACACACCAGTAACACCAGGTGCTACACACCAGTAACACCAGGGTGCTACACACCAGTAACACCAGGGTGCTACACACCAGTAACACCAGGGTGCTACACACCAGTAACACCAGGGTGCTACACACCAGTAACACCCGGGTGCTACACAACAGGAACACCAGGTGCTACACACCACCACCACCAGGGTGCTACACACCAGTAACACCAGGGTGCTACACACCAGTAACACCAGGGTGCTACACACCAGTAACACCAGGGTGCTACACACCAGTAACACCAGGGTGCTACACACCAGCTACACACCAGTAACACCAGCTACACACCAGTAACACCAGGGTGCTACACACCAGTAACACCAGGGTGCTACACACCAATAACACCAGGGTGCTACACACCAGTAACACCATGGTGCTACAGACCAGTAACACCAGGGTGCTACACACCAGTAACACCAGGGTGCTACACACCAGTAACACCAGGGTGCTACACACCAGTAACACCAGTAACACCAGGGTGCTACACACCAGTAACACCAGGTAACACCAGGGTGCTACACACCAGTAACACCAGGGTGCTACACACCAGTAACACCAGGGTGCTACACACCAGTAACACCAGGGTGCTACACACCAGTAACACCAGGGTGCTACACACCAGTAACACCAGGGTGCTACACACCAGTAACACCAGGGTGCTACACACCAGTAACACCAGGGTGCTACACACCAGTAACACCAGGGTGCTACACACCAGTAACACCAGGGTGCTACACACCAGTAACTACCAGTAACACCTGGGTGCTACACACCAGTAACACCAGGGTGCTACACACCAGTAACACCAGGGTGCTACACACCAGTAACACCAGGGTGCTACACACCAGTAACACCAGGGTGCTACACACCAGTAACACCAGGGTGCTACACACCAGTAACACCAGGGTGCTACACACCAGTAACACCAGGGTGCTACACACCAGTAACACCAGGGTGCTACACACCAGTAACACCAGGGTGCTACACACCAGTAACACCTGGGTGCTACACACCAGTAACACCAGGGTGCTACACACCAGTAACACCTGGGTGCTACAAACCAGTAACACCAGTGCTACACACCAGTAACACCAGGGTGCTACACACCAGTAACACCAGGGTGCTACACACCAGGTGCTACACACCAGTAACACCAGGGTGCTACACACCAGTAACACCAGGGTGCTACACACCAGTAACACCAGGGTGCTACACACCAGAAACACCAGGGTGCTACACACCAGTAACACCACACACCAGGGTGCTACACACCAGTAACACCAGGGTACTACACACCAGTAACACCTGGGTGCTACACACCAGTAACACCTGGGTGCTACACACCAGTAACACCTGGGTGCTACACACCAGTAACACCAGGGTGCTACACACCAGTAACACCTGGGTGCTACACACCAGTAACACCAGGGTGCTACACACCAGTAACACCAGGGTGCTACACACCAGTAACACCTGGGTGCTACACACCAGTAACACCAGGGTGCTACACACCAGTAACACCTGGGTGCTACACACCAGTAACACCAGGATGCTACACACCAGTAACACCTGGGTGCTACACACCAGTAACACCTGGGTGCTACACACCAGTAACACCTGGGTGCTACACACCAGTAACACCTGGGTGCTACACACCAGTAACACCAGGGTGGTACACACCAGTAACACCAGGTTGCTACACACCAGTAACACCAGGTTGCTACACACCAGTAACACCTGGGTGCTACACACCAGTAACACCAGGGTGCTACACACCAGTAACACCAGGGTGCTACACACCAGTAACACCAGGGTGCTACACACCAGTAACACCAGGGTGCTACACACCAGTAACAACAGGGTGCTACACACCAGTAACACCAGGGTGCTACACACCAGTAACACCAGGGTGCTACACACCAGTAACACCTGGGTGCTACACACCAGTAACACCAGGGTGCTACACACCAGTAACACCTGGGTGCTACACACCAGTAACACCAGGATGCTACACACCAGTAACACCTGGGTGCTACACACCAGTAACACCAGGGTGCTACACACCAGTAACACCTGGGTGCTACACACCAGTAACACCTGGGTGCTACACACCAGTAACACCTGGGTGCTACACACCAGTAACACCTGGGTGCTACACACCAGTAACACCAGGGTGCTACACACCAGTAACACCTGGGTGCTACACACCAGTAACACCAGGGTGCTACACACCAGTAACACCAGGGTGCTACACACCAGTAACACCTGGGTGCTACACACCAGTAACACCAGGGTGCTACACACCAGTAACACCTGGGTGCTACACACCAGTAACACCAGGATGCTACACACCAGTAACACCTGGGTGCTACACACCAGTAACACCAGGGTGCTACACACCAGTAACACCAGGGTGCTACACACCAGTAACACCAGGGTGCTACACACCAGTACCAGGGTGCTACACACCAGTAACACCAGGGTGCTACACACCAGTAACACCTGGGTGCTACACACCAGTAACACCAGGGTGCTACACACCAGTAACACCAGGGTGCTACACACCAGTAACACCAGGGTGCTACACACCAGTAACACCAGGGTGCTACACACCAGTAACACCAGGGTGCTACACACTAGTAACACCAGGGTGCTACACACCAGTAACACCAGGGTGCTACACACCAGTAACACCTGGGTGCTACACACCAGTAACACCAGGGTGCTACACACCAGTAACACAAGGGTGCTACACACCAGTAACACCAGGGTGCTACACACCAGTAACACCAGGGTGCTACACACCAGTAACACCAGGTTGCTACACACCAGTAACACCAGGGTGCTACACACCAGTAACACCAGGGTGCTACACACCAGTAACACCAGGGTGCTACACACCAGTAACACCAGGTTGCTACACACCAGTAACACCAGGTTGCTACACACCAGTAACACCAGGTTGCTACACACCAGTAACACCTGGGTGCTACACACCAGTAACACCAGGGTGCTACACACCAGTAACACCTGGGTGCTACAAACCAGTAACACCAGGGTGCTACACACCAGTAACACCTGGGTGCTACACACCAGTAACACCAGGGTGCTACACACCAGTAACACCAGGGTGCTACACACCAGTAACACCAGGGTGCTACACACCAGTAACACCAGGGTGCTACACACCAGTACCAGGGTGCTACACACCAGTACCAGGGTGCTACACACCAGTAACACCAGGGAGCTACACACCAGTAACACCAGGGTGCTACACACCAGTAACACCAGGGTGCTACACACCAGTAACACCAGGGTGCTACACACCAGTAACACCAGGGTGCTACACACCAGTAACACCAGGGTGCTACACACCAGTAACACCAGGGTGCTACACACCAGTAACACCAGGGTGCTACACACCAGTAACACCTGGGTGCTACACACCAGTAACACCAGGATGCTACACACCAGTAACACCAGGGTGCTACACACCAGTAACACCTGGGTGCTACACACCAGTAACACCAGGGTGCTACACACCAGTAACACCTGGGTGCTACACACCAGTAACACCAGGGTGCTACACACCAGTAACACCAGGGTGCTACACACCAGTAACACCAGGGTGCTACACACCAGTAACACCAGGGTGCTACACACCAGTAACACCAGGGTGCTACACACCAGTAACACCAGGGTACTACACACCAGTAACACCTGGGTGCTACACACCAGTAACACCTGGGTGCTACACACCAGTAACACCTGGGTGCTACACACCAGTAACACCAGGGTGCTACACACCAGTAACACCTGGGTGCTACACACCAGTAACACCAGGGTGCTACACACCAGTAACACCAGGGTGCTACACACCAGTAACACCTGGGTGCTACACACCAGTAACACCAGGGTGCTACACACCAGTAACACCTGGGTGCTACACACCAGTAACACCAGGATGCTACACACCAGTAACACCTGGGTGCTACACACCAGTAACACCTGGGTGCTACACACCAGTAACACCTGGGTGCTACACACCAGTAACACCAGGGTGGTACACACCAGTAACACCAGGTTGCTACACACCAGTAACACCAGGTTGCTACACACCAGTAACACCTGGGTGCTACACACCAGTAACACCAGGGTGCTACACACCAGTAACACCAGGGTGCTACACACCAGTAACACCAGGGTGCTACACACCAGTAACACCAGGGTGCTACACACCAGTAACACCAGGGTGCTACACACCAGTAACACCAGGGTGCTACACACCAGTAACACCAGGGTGCTACACACCAGTAACACCAGGGTGCTACACACCAGTAACACCAGGGTGCTACACACCAGTAACACCTGGGTGCTACACACCAGTAACACCAGGATGCTACACACCAGTAACACCTGGGTGCTACACACCAGTAACACCTGGGTGCTACACACCAGTAACACCTGGGTGCTACACACCAGTAACACCTGGGTGCTACACACCAGTAACACCTGGGTGCTACACACCAGTAACACCAGGGTGCTACACACCAGTAACACCTGGGTGCTACACACCAGTAACACCAGGGTGCTACACACCAGTAACACCAGGGTGCTACACACCAGTAACACCTGGGTGCTACACACCAGTAACACCAGGGTGCTACACACCAGTAACACCTGGGTGCTACACACCAGTAACACCAGGATGCTACACACCAGTAACACCTGGGTGCTACACACCAGTAACACCTGGGTGCTACACACCAGTAACACCAGGGTGCTACACACCAGTAACACCAGGGTGCTACACACCAGTAACACCAGGGTGCTACACACCAGTACCAGGGTGCTACACACCAGTAACACCAGGGTGCTACACACCAGTAACACCTGGGTGCTACACACCAGTAACACCAGGGTGCTACACACCAGTAACACCAGGGTGCTACACACCAGTAACACCAGGGTGCTACACACCAGTAACACCTGGGTGCTACACACCAGTAACACCAGGGTGCTACACACCAGTAACACCAGGGTGCTACACACCAGTAACACCATGGTGCTACACACCAGTTACACCAGGGTGCTACACACCAGTAACACCTGGGTGCTACACACCAGTAACACCAGGGTGCTACACACCAGTAACACCAGGGTGCTACACACCAGTAACACCAGGGTGCTACACACCAGTAACACCTGGGTGCTACACACCAGTAACACCAGGGTGCTACACACCAGTAACACCAGGGTGCTACACACCAGTAACACCAGGGTGCTACACACCAGTAACACCAGGGTGCTACACACCAGTAACACCAGGGTGCTACACACCAGTAACACCAGGGTGCTACACACCAGTAACACCAGGGTGCTACACACCAGTAACACCAGGGTGCTACACACCAGTAACACCAGGGTGCTACACACCAGTAACACCAGGGTGCTACACACCAGTAACACCAGGGTGCTACACACCAGTAACACCAGGGTGCTACACACCAGTAACACCAGGGTGCTACACACCAGTAACACCAGGGTGCTACACACCAGTAACACCAGGGTGCTACACACCAGTAACACCAGGGTGCTACACACCAGTAACACCAGGGTGCTACACACCAGTAACACCAGGGTGCTACACACCAGTAACACCAGGGTGCTACACGCCAGTAACACCAGGGTGCTACACACCAGTAACACCAGGGTGCTACACACCAGTAACACCAGGGTGCTACACACCAGTAACACCAGGGTGCTACACACCAGTAACACCAGGGTGCTACACACCAGTAACACCAGGGTGCTACACACCAGTAACACCTGGGTGCTACACACCAGTAACACCAGGGTGCTACACACCAGTAACACCAGGGTGCTACACACCAGTAACACCTGGGTGCTACACACCAGTAACACCTTGGTGCTACATACCAGTAACACCAGGGTGCTACACACCAGTAACACCAGGGTGCTACACACCAGTAACACCAGGGTGCTACACACCAGTAACACCATGGTGCTACACACCAGTAACACCAGGGTGCTACACAGCAGTAACACCAGTGTGCTACAGACCAGTAACACCAGGGTGCTACACACCAGTAACACCAGGGTGCTACACACCAGTAACACCAGGGTGCTACACACCAGTAACACCAGGGTGCTACACACCAGTAACACCAGGGTGCTACACACCAGTAACACCAGGATGCTACAGACCAGTAACCCCAGTGTGGTGCACACCTGTAACACCAGGGTGCTACACACCAGTAACACCAGGGTGCTACACACCAGGGTGCTACACACCAGTAACACCAGGATGCTACACACCAGTAACACCAGGGTGCTACACACCAGTAACACCAGGGTGCTACACACCGGTAACACCAGGATGCTACACACCAGTAACACCAGGGTGCTACACACCAGTAACACCAAGGTACTACACACCAGTAACACCAGGGTGCTACACACCGGTAACACCAGGATGCTACACACCAGTAACACCAGGGTGCTACACACCAGTAACACCAGGGTGCTACACACCAGTAACACCAGGGTGCTACACACCAGTAACACCAGGGTGCTACACACCAGTAACACCAGGATGCTACAGACCAGTAACCCCAGTGTGGTGCACACCTGTAACACCAGGGTGCTACACACCAGTAACACCAGGGTGCTACACACCAGGGTGCTACACACCAGTAACACCAGGATGCTACACACCAGTAACACCAGGGTGCTACACACCAGTAACACCAGGGTGCTACACACCAGTAACACCTGGGTGCTACACACCAGTAACACCAGGGTGCTACACACCAGTAACACCAGGGTGCTACACACCAGTAACTCCAGGGTGCTACACACCAGTAACACCAGGGTGCTACACACCAGTAACACCAGGGTGCTACACACCAGTAACACCAGGGTGCTACACGCCAGTAACACCAGGGTGCTACACACCAGTAACACCAGGGTGCTACACACCAGTAACACCAGGGTGCTACACACCAGTAACACCAGGGTGCTACACACCAGTAACACCAGGGTGCTACACACCAGTAACACCAGGGTGCTACACACCAGTAACACCAGGATGCTACAGACCAGTAACCCCAGTGTGGTGCACACCTGTAACACCAGGGTGCTACACACCAGTAACACCAGGGTGCTACACACCAGGGTGCTACACACCAGTAACACCAGGATGCTACACACCAGTAACACCAGGGTGCTACACACCAGTAACAACAGGGTGCTACACACCAGTAACACCTGGGTGCTACACACCAGTAACACCAGGGTGCTACACACCAGTAACACCAGGGTGCTACACACCAGTAATACCAGGGTGCTACACACCAGTAACACCAGGGTGCTACACACCAGTAACACCAGGGTGCTACACACCAGTAACACCAGGGTGCTACACGCCAGTAACACCAGGGTGCTACACACCAGTAACACCAGGGTGCTACACACCAGTAACACCAGGGTGCTACACACCAGTAACACCAGGGTGCTACACACCAGTAACACCAGGGTGCTACACACCAGTAACACCAGGGTGCTACACACCAGTAACACCAGGGTGCTACACACCAGTAACACCAGGGTGCTACACACCAGTAACACCTGGGTGCTACACACCAGTAACACCAGGGTGCTACACACCAGTAACACCAGGGTGCTACACACCAGTAACACCTGGGTGCTACACACCAGTAACACCTTGGTGCTACATACCAGTAACACCAGGGTGCTACACACCAGTAACACCAGGGTGCTACACACCAGTAACACCAGTGTGCTACACACCAGTAACACCATGGTGCTACACACCAGTAACACCAGGGTGCTACACACCAGTAACACCAGTGTGCTACAGACCAGTAACACCAGGGTGCTACACACCAGTAACACCAGGGTGCTGCACACCAGTAACACCAGTGTGCTACACACCGGTAACACCAGGATGCTACACACCAGTAACACCAGGGTGCTACACACCAGTAACACCAAGGTACTACACACCAGTAACACCAGGGTGCTACACACCGGTAACACCAGGATGCTACACACCAGTAACACCAGGGTGCTACACACCAGTAACACCAGGGTGCTACACACCAGTAACACCAGGGTGCTACACACCAGTAACACCAGGGTGCTACACACCAGTAACACCAGGATGCTACAGACCAGTAACCCGTGTGGTGCACACCTGTAACACCAGGGTGCTACACACCAGTAACACCAGGGTGCTACACACCAGGGTGCTACACACCAGTAACACCAGGATGCTACACACCAGTAACACCAGGGTGCTACACACCAGTAACACCAGGGTGCTACACACCGGTAACACCAGGATGCTACACACCAGTAACACCAGGGTGCTACACACCAGTAACACCAAGGTACTACACACCAGTAACACCAGGGTGCTACACACCGGTAACACCAGGATGCTACACACCAGTAACACCAGGGTGCTACACACCAGTAACACCAGGGTGCTACACACCAGTAACACCAGGGTGCTACACACCAGTAACACCAGGGTGTTACACACCAGTAACACCAGGATGCTACAGACCAGTAACCCCAGTGTGGTGCACACCTGTAACACCAGGGTGCTACACACCAGTAACACCAGGGTGCTACACACCAGTAACACCAGGATGCTACACACCAGTAACACCAGGGTGCTACACACCAGTAACACCTGGGTGCTACACACCAGTAACACCAGGGTGCTACACACCAGTAACACCAGGGTGCTACACACCAGTAACACCAGGGTGCTACACACCAGTAACACCAGGGTGCTACACACCAGTAACACCAGGGTGCTACACACCAGTAACACCAGGGCGCTACACACCAGTAACACCAGGGTGCTACACACCAGTAACACCAGGGTGCTGCACACCAGTAACACCAGTGTGCTACACACCAGTAACACCTGGGTGCTACACACCAGTAACACCAGGGTGCTACACACCAGTAACACCAGGGTGCTACACACCAGTAACACCAGGGTGTTACACACCAGTAACACCAGGGTGCTACACACCAGTAACACCAGGGCGCTACACACCAGTAACATCAGGGTGCTACACACCAGTAACACCAGGGTGCTGCACACCAGTAACACCAGTGTGCTACACACCAGTAACACCAGGGTGCTACACACCAGTAACACCAGGGTGCTACACACCAGTAACACCAGGGTGCTACACACCAGTAACACCAGGGTGCTACACACCAGTAAAACCAGGGTGCTACACACCAGTAACACCAGGGTGCTACACACCCGTACGATGCTGTATTGAGAAACAGATGTTGGTGTAAGTTACACACACACAGGAGCTTGGACTCGACCCCTGCAACCTCAACTAGGTGAGTACACACATACACATACACACACACATAAACATACACACACATACACACAAACACACACACACGCACACACGCGCGCACGCACACACACATACACACAGAAAAACACACACACACACACACGCACACACACACACACACACACACACAAACACACACACACACACACAAACACACACACACACACACACACACACACACACACACACACACACACACATACAACAGGCCTAGTGTCTAATCGACATGTGCCTAGGACAAAATGGTAACTAACACATACACGTACACATAAGGAGAACAGTCGTAGAGCCAGAAACGAATATGCACAGATAAGAAGGGAGGCCCAACGACAATATGAAAATGACATAGCAGCGAAAGCCAAATCTGACCCGAAACTGTTGTACAGCCACATCAGGAGGAAAACAACAGTCAAGGACCAGGTAATCAGGCTAAGGAAGGAAGGAGGAGAGACAACAAGAAATGACCGTGAAGTATGTGAGGAACTCAACAAGAGATTCAAAGAAGTATTCACAGAGGAGACAGAAGGGGCTCCAGAAAGACGGAGAGGTGGGGCACACCACCATGTGCTGGACACAGTGCACACAACCGAGGAAGAAGTGAAGAGGCTTCTGAGTGAGCTAGATACCTCAAAGGCAATGGGGCCAGATAACATCTCTCCATGGGTCCTGAGAGAGGGAGCAGAGGCCCTATGTGTACTCCTAACAACAATATTCAACACATCTATCGAAACAGGGAGATTACCTGAGGTATGGAAGACAGCAAATGTAGCTCCAGTTTTTAAAAAGACAGACATGAAGCACTAAACTACAGACCAGTGTCACTGACATGTATAGTATGCAAAGTCATGGAGAAGATTATGAGGAGAAGATTGGTAGAACATCTAGAAAGGAATGATCTCAGCAACAGCAGCGAACATGGTTTCAGGGGCGGGAAATCCTGTGTCACAAACCTACTGGAGTTCTATGACAGGGTGACAGCAGTAAGACAAGAGAGAGAGGGGTGGGTAGACTGCATTTTCTTGGACTGTAAGAAGGCGTTTGACACAGTTCCACACAAGAGATTAGTGCAAAAACTGGAGGACCAAGCAGGGATAACAGGGAAGGCACTACAATGGATCAGGGAATACTTGTCAGGAAGACAGCAGCGAGTCATGGTACGCGGCGAGGTGTCAGAGTGGGCACCTGTGACGAGTGGCGTCCCACAGGGGTCAGTCCTAGGACCAGTGCTGTTTCTGGTATTTGTGAACGACATGACGGAAGGAATAGACTCCGATGTGTCCCTGTTTGCAGATGATGTGAAGTTGATGTGAAGAATTCATTCGATCGAAGACCAGGCAGAACTACAAAGGTATCTAGACATGCTGCAGACCTGGTCCAGCAATTGGCTCCTGGAGTTCAACCCCGAACATGCGCAAAGTCATGAAGATTGGGAAGGGCAAAGAAGACTGCAGACGGAGTACAGTCTAGGGGGGCCAGAGACTACAAACTTCACTCAAGGAAAAAGATCTTGGGGTGAGAATAACACCAGGCACATCTCCTGAAGCGCACATCAACCAAATAACTGCTGCAGCATATGGGCGCCTAACAAACCTCAGAACAGCATTCCGACATCTTAATAAGGAATCGTTCAGGACCCTGTACACCGTGTACGTTAGGCCCATATTGGAGTATGCGGTACCAGTTTGGAACCCACACCTAGCCAAGCACGTGAAGAAACTAGAGAAAGTGCAAAGGTTTGCAACAAGACTAGTCCCAGAGCTAAGAGGTATGTCCTATGAGGAGAGGTTAAGGGAAATCGACCTGACGACACTGGAGGACAGAAGAGATAGGGGGACATGATAATGACATATAAAATACTGAGAAGAATTGACAGGGTGCACAAAGACAGGATGTTCCAGAGATTGGACACAGCAACAAGAGGACACAGTTGGAAGTTGAAGACACAGATGAATCACAGGGATGTTAGGAAGTATTTCTTAGCCACAGAGTAGTCAGGAAATGGAATAGTTTGGGAAGCGATGTAGTGGAGGCAGGATCCATACATAGCTTTAAGCAGAGGTATGATAAAGCTCCTGGTTCAGGGAGAGTGACTCAGTAGCGACCAGTGAAGAGGCGGGGCCAGGAGCTATTACTCGACCCCTGCAACCACAACTAGGTGAGTACAACTAGGTGAGTACACACATACACACACACACACACACAAACACATGTACATTAACCAGTCGTACACAAGATAACGTACGATAACGTACAGTACATAATAACGAACAAGAACAGAGAGGCAAACACATGTTATCCCACGAAGTTACCAGCAAAGAACAAATAAAACAAGTAAACAAGACAACAGAAACAGCAACAATAAAACACTTCCGGTGACAGGCGGTCGAGCCGGAAGCGATTTACCAAATTTTCAAAATATCAAAAACTCGCGGCAGCAGAAACATGGATACTGAAAAACTCCATTAAACTATTTCAAAACTCCCTGGTAGCCCTGCTGGGCCACTGTGGCCCCCAGGGGAGGGCCACAGTGGTCCCCCAGCCTGCAGGGGAGGGCTACTGTGGTCACCAGCCTGCAGGGGAGGGCCACAGTGGCCCCCCAGCCTGCAGGGGAGGGCCACAGTGGCCAACAGAAAGGGTTGAAAAATTCTGCTGATATATTAGCAATTGTTGCGAAAAAGAGAAGAGGCAAGATAGAGGAAGAGAAGAGGAATGAGAGATAACGATAGTGGAAAGGAGGGAGGGGAAAGAAGAAAGAGAAAGGGGGGGGAGGCGGGGGGTAGTGTTGTTAAAAGGATCATGGAACATAAACCAAAAACTAAGAAAACCGTCCAACAATGTTCATAACTCCTCCCCCTCCTGATAACCCCCTCCCCTCCCCTACCCCCCATCTCTTGTCATCCCCCTCCTCCTTCCCTCCACTCCCCAATACCTTGCCACCCCCTCCCCATCCTTCGTCACCACTCCTCCCCTCCCCATTAGCGTGTGACGGAATATAACAGGGAGACAGAGATTTGCTTCCCGTGTAACTAACACACTGATTGGCATGTTCCGGGGGTCAGCGCCCCCGCGGCCCGCTCCCAGACCAGACCTCCCGCTAGATGGCCGGATTAACCAGGTTGTTGGTGCTAGCCGCACCAAGGGCAACGTCTGCACCACAGCTCTGCTGGTGATGGAACTGACTTGAGAAACTTGCCAAGCTCTTTCTGGCAGACAGACAAAAAACCAGCCAGCCAGACAGATCGTCAGCCAGGCAGTCAGATCGTCAGCCAGGCAGACAGTCAGATCGTCAGCCAGGCAGTCAGATAGCCAGCCAGGCAGACAGTCAGATAGCCAGCCAGGCAGACAGTCAGATAGCCAGCCAGGCAGACAGTCAGATAGCCAGCCAGGCAGACAGTCAGATAGCCAGCCAGTCAGACAGATAGCCAGCCAGGCAGACAGATAGCCAGTCAGGCAGACAGTCAGATAGCCAGCCAGACAATCAGAAAGCCTGCCAGTAAGAGACAGCCAGAGAGAGAAAACCAGACAGCCTTGCGGCCAGTGGTGTGTTGGTACTGCCCCTTATGTATGAAGGGAGGACTTTTACAAGTCTTGGTCCCCTCACACTTACCAAGCTTTGCCTCAGTGTACTCATATTGTTGTGTTTAATTTTGTTAGTAATATAAAACCTTTATTTATTTCCCTTTTCTCCCTCACTCCCTGCCCCTCCCCCTCCATCACTCCCTGCCCCTCCCCCTCCCTCACTCCCTGCCCCTCCCCCTCCCCCCTCCCTCACTCCCTCCCCCTCCCCCTCCCTCACTCCCTGCCCCTCCCCCTCCCTCACTCCCTGCCCCTCCCCCACTCTCTGCCCCTCCCCCTCCCTCACTCCCTGCCCCTCCCCCTCCCTCACTCTCTGCCCCTCCCCCTCCCTCACTCCCTGCCCCTCCCCCTCCCTCACTCCCTGCCCCTCCCCCTCCCTCACTCCCTGCCCCTCCCCCTCCCTCACTCTCTGCCCCTCCCCCTCCCTCATTCCCTGCCCCTCCCCCCTCCCTCCCTGCCCCTCCCTTCCCCCCTCTCCCTCCTCCCTGCCCCCACCACTCTACACAGTCGTTCAGCTGAGACAAGCCTGGGTTGTCATGGTGGTGGTGGCTGTATTCACTGATTTGTGTCTGCATCTTAAACCTTGTCGACCAACCTAACTGCTGTCCGGCCTCTTGGGGTCCTAACGTACCTAGTCTTCAAACTGCGAATGGAATTTATCTTTACAACTTCCTCCTCCAACTCGTTCAAGTTTTCTGCCAACTCAACATTAAAGTATCGCTTTCATATCTCTGTGTTTCCAACTTCTCTCTCTCTCTCTCTCTCTCTCTCTCTCTCTCTCTCTCTCTCTCTCTCTCTCTCTCTCTCTCTCTCTCTCTCTCTCTCTCTCTCTTTCTTTCTCTCTCTCTCTCTCTCTCTCCGAATTATCACTTCCTCTTACAATGCCGTACGTTCTAATCATGGCTCCGCTATTCTCAGACCAACAGATTCAGTTCCCTCTGTCTGCCTACCTGGAGTCGACTTCAGGGGTCAACGCCCCCGCAGCCTCGGGTCACAAACCATGGCCTGGCCTTCCCAGTCTTGCATTTCTCTCAACTTGAGAACCATCAGGGTTGCAAACCTTTGACCCCTTCCGGGTTTCTACACACGGGATTAGACGTGGGTTCCACACAGGTGCAGTGTACTCTATGTTGGGTCTGACATAAATCATGAATGATCCCATGAAGGATTCTTTGTTAAAGATTCTGACTGCTGACCTCGCTTCACCAGTCTTGCAAGAAATTAATATTCTTGTAAATTATTTGTGTTACCTGGAGGTTATTCCGGGGATCAATGCCCCCGCGGCCCGGTCCATGACCAGGCCTCCCGATGGATCAGGGCCTGATCAACTAGGCTGTTACTGCTGGCCGCACGCAGTCCAACGTACGAGCCACAGCCCGGCTGATCCAGCACTGACTTTAGGTATCTGTCCAGCTCTCTCTTGAAGGCAGTCAGGGGCTTATTGGCAATTCCCCTAATGCTTGATGGGAAGCTGTTGAACAGTTCTGGGCCCCGGACACTTATGGTTAATTACGTTTATGACCTACTACAGCCTGGGTAGGCTTTATGACCTATGACAGCCTGGGTAGGCTTTATAACCTACGACAGCCTGGGTAGGCTTTATGATGACCCACGACAGCCTGGGTAGGCTTTATGACCTACGACAGCCTGGGTAGGCTTTATGACCTACGACAGCCTGGGTAGGCTTTATGATGACCCACGACAGCCTGGGTAGGCTTTATGACCTAAGACAGCCTGGGTAGGCTTTATGACCTATGACAGCCTGGGTAGGCTTTATAGGCTTTATGACATATGACAGCCTGGGTAGGCTTTATGACCTACGACAGCCTGGGCAGGCTTTAACTAACACATGTTAGGCTAGTGGTAGCTAGGTTAGACTAAGGTTTTTAACTTAAACTAGGTTATAACTGACTCATAACCTTGCTATAACTAAACTGAGTTAGTTATAAGGTTAACTGAGGTTTTTCGGTAGTCTACCTGTACCTGTAGTCTACCTGTAACTAACTCCGGGGGGGGGTCAGTGCCCCAGCGTCGCGGTCACAGTTTAAACTTCATCACAACTTAAAAGCATCAGCAGTAAAAAGAAAACAATTGCTCTGATTCGCTTAAATTTCAGACGCGTTTTAAACGTGTGGCCAACCCGCGTGCTAGAGGGTCATATAAACCAGCCCGGCTGAAGGGTCGACACTCCCACCCTCACCCGCAGGATTTACGATCACACGTGCCGCTGCACTCTTACCTTGGGGAACGCTGACACTGCCGGTTCGATCCTCCGTGTCTTGAAACATCTGCTGTCTGTCTGCCAGAGTCGATCCTCGGGAGGGGGGACGGAGGGGAAAGGAAAGGTGAGAGAGGGGAGGGGAAGATGGATGAAGGGAAGTGAAAGGGGTAAGGGGAGGTAAGAGGGGGTGAGGGGAAGTGAGAGGGGTAAGGGGAGGTAAGAGGGGAGAGGGGTAAGGGGAGGTAAGAGGGTGAGGGGAGGAGAGACTGTTCAGGGGAGGTGAGGGGGAGGGGTTAGGGGAGGTAAAAGTGGTTAGGGGAGGAGAGGGGGAGGTGGGGATGATGGGAGGTGAGAGTCAGGAGTGAGGAGGAGGAGACAGGGGTGAAAAAGTGAGAGAGGGTAAGAGGGGGTGGGGAGGGAGGGGAAGAAGGGGGGTGAGGGGAAAGAGAGAGAATGAAGGGATGAAAGAGAAGTGATATGGGGTGAGGGGAAGTGAGTGGGGATGAGGAGGAGGTGAGAGGGGGCGAGGGGTGAGGGGAGGGGAGAGAGTGGGTGCGAGGAGGGGAGGGGTGGGGGTGGGGTGAGAGGGGAGGGGGAGGGGAGGGGAGGGGAGGGAGGGGAGGAGGGGAGGGGGGGGGGAGAGAGGGGGAGGGGGAGAGAGAGGGTGGGGGTTAGAGGGGGAGAGGGGGAGGGGGAGAGAGGGGGTGGGGGGGCTGGCAAGGCACGGGTGAAAAACAGCTTTGAGATAATTATGGAGGTATTGGGAATTCAAGTTGCCGAAGACGGCAGATCCAACAATCTAATGTGTTTGACATGACCACCCGGGGTGAAGCGACGGAGTGAGGAGAGGGTGGGAGGTGGAGTGGGTGAGGTGAGAGAGTGAGGTGAGAGTGAGGTGGGAGTGGGAGAGTGAAGGTGAGGAGAGGGAGGAGTGAGAGTGGGAGGTGAGGTGAGTTGAGAGAGTGAGAGAGAGAGAGAGTGAGAGAGAGAGAGAGAGAGAGGAGTGGGAGGGTAGGTGAGGAGTGGGGAGAGGTGAGAGGAGAAAGAGAGGAGTGGAGGGGAGGGGGAGTGGGAGAGGTGGGAGGTGGGGTGGGAGTGGGGTGGGGTGAGAGAGAGGTGGGGAGGGGTGGGAGGAGGAGTGGGGAGGTGGAAGGGAGAGGAGGTGGGGGAGGTGAAGGGGTGGGGAGAGAGGAGAGAGAGTGAGGAGAGAGAGAGAGTGGGGAGAGGTGAGGTGGGGTGAGGTGGGGAGGGAGGTGGGAGGTGGGGTGGGAGGTTGAGGAGGGATTGGAGGGGGAGGTGGGGGGAGGAGGGAAGGAGGGTTGGGGTGGGAGGAGGTGGGAGAGGGTGGAGAGGAGGAGGTGAGGTGGGAGAGGAGAGTGGGAGAGAGAGGGAGTAGAGGAGAGAGAGGTGGGAGGTGGGAGTGGGGTGAAGGAGGTGGGGTGAGGTGGGAGGGGAGGTGGAGAGAGGGGAGTGGGAGAGTGGGGGGAGGGAGGTGGGGAGGGGGAGGGAGGAGGGGTGGGGTGGGGAGGAGAGAGGTGAGGTGGGAGGTGAGGTGGGGTGGGAGGAGGGTGGGGAGAGGAGGAGAGGGGTGGGGGTGGGAGGGGAGGAGGGAGTGGGGAGGGAGAGGTGGGGTGGGGAGGGAGGTGGGAGGTTGGGGAGAGGGAGAGTGGAGGTGGGGGGAAGGTGGGAGGAGGAGAGTGGGGGTGGGAGGTGGGAGGTGAGGTGAGGTGGGAGGGAAGGTGAGGGTGGGAGGAGAGGTGGGAGGTGAGAGAGGAGGGGAGAGTGGGGAGGTGAGGTGGGAGAGGGAGAGGAGTGGAGGAGTGGGTGGGGAGAGAGAGAGGGGTGGGGAGTGGGGAGGTGGGGAGTGGGGAGAGGTGAGGGGAGGGAGGGGGTGAGGAGGTGGGGTGGGGAGAGGTGGGAGGTGAGGTGGGAGAGGAGGGTGGGGGGAGAGGTGGGGTGGGAGGTGGGGAGGTGAGGTGGGGAGAGAGGAGTGGGGTGGGGTGGGAGGGTGGAGGTGGGGAGAGGGAGGGTGGGAGGTGGGGAGAGGGAGGAGGTGGGGAGGAGAGGTGGGAGAGGGAGTGGGAGGTGGGGAGAGGGGGGTGGGAGGAGAGAGAGAGAGTGGGAGAGAGGTGAAGGAGAGGGGTGGGGAGAGAGGTGAGGAGGGAGGGGTGGGGTGGGGAGAGAGGGTGAGGAGAGGAGAGGTGAGGTGGGGAGAGAGGAGGCGAGAGAGAGGGAGGTGGGAGGGGTGGGGAGTTGGTGAGGTGGGGAGAGGTGGGAGGTGGGTGGGAGGTGGGGTGGGGTGGGGTGAGAGGAGTGAGGTGGGAGAGGGGTGGAGGTGGGAGAGAAGTGGGGTGGAGGTGGGAGGAGAGGTGGGGAGGTGAGGTGGGAGGAGAGGAGAGTGGGGAGGGGAGGGTGGGGTGGGAGGAGGGGTGGGAGGGGGGAGTGGGGTGGGAGAGAGAGGTGGGGGAGGTGGTGGGAGGTGGGGTGAGGTGGGGTGAAGGAGGAGGTGGGGTGGGGAGGTGGGGTGGGGGAGAGGAGGAGGGGAGAGAGGTGGGAGGTGGGAGTGAAGGAGTGAGGTGGGGTGAGGTGGGAGGGGAGAGAGGTGGGGAGGGGTGGGGTGAGGTGGGGAGAGGGGAGTGGAGAGGTGAGGTGGGGTTGGGAGAGAGAGTGGGGAGGTGGGAGTGGGAGAGAGAGAGAGAGTGAGAGAGGTGAGAGAGAGAGGAGAGAGAGAGAGAGTTGCACAGTCTGGTAACGCCACGAAGCAGGAAAAAGTTTTCACTGCATAATTTTTTGACTGTATAATTTTATTTACAATTCTCTCTCTCACTCTCACTCTCACTCTCTCTCTCTCTCTCTCTCTCTCTCACTCACTCTCTCTCTCACTCTCTCTCACTCTCACTCTCTCTCTCACTCTCTCTCTCACTCCTCTCGCTCTCCTCCATGTCACTCTCTCACTCTCCTCTCTCTCCTGCTCACTCTCTCCTCACTCATCTGCCTCTCCTCCTCTCATCTCCTCCTCTCCTCCATCTCCTCTCACTCTCTCCTCTCCCCTCTCCTCTTCTGTCTCTCCTCCTCTCCTCCTCCTCTCCTCTCATCTCATCATCTCTCTCACTCTCACTCTCTCTCCTCTCTCTCCCCATCTCGCTCTCATCAACCTCATCATCTCCTCCATCTCTGCCTCTCACTCTCTCATCATCTTCTCATACATCATCTCTCATGCACTCCTCATCTCATCTCATGTCATCATCTCCATCTCCACTCCATCATCTCATCTCTCTCACTCTCATCTCTCAATCATCTCATGTCATCATCATATGCCTCATCCTCATCACTGTCATCCTGTCTCATCGCTCTCATCATCATCTCTCCACTCTCACTCTCTCCTCTCCTCTCACTCTCCTCTCCTCTCTCTCCTCTCTCTCTCTCTCTGTCTGTCTCACTCTCTCTCTCCTCTCTCTCACTCTCACTCTCCTCTCTCTCACTCCTCTACTCTCACTCTCCTCCTCCTCTCCTCTCTCTCTCTGCTCTCCTCTCTCTCCTCACTCTCTCTCTCACTCTCTCTCATCTCACTCTCCTCTCTCACTCCTCCTCTCACTCTCTCACTCTCCTTCCTCTCCTCTCCTCTCTCTCCTCACTCTCTCTCACTCTCTCTCCCTCCCTCTCCTCTCTCTCTCTCCTCCTCTCTCTCATCTCCTCTCCTCTCTCCTCTCCTCTCATCTACTCTCTCTCATCTCACTCTCACTCTCATCTCTCTCACTCTCATCTCCTCTCTCTCCTCTCCTCCTCCTCCTCTCACTCTCTCTCTCACTCCTCCTCTCTCTCCTCTCACTCTCCTCCTCTCCTCTCATCACTCTCTCTCCTCCTCCCTCCTCTCTACTCACTCTACCTCTCACTCTCTCTCATCCTCCTCCTCTCTCCTCTCTCTCACTCTCCTCTCCTCCTCTCACTCTCCTCTCTCATCCCTCTCACTCCTCTCTACTCCTCTATAACATCCCTCCTCTCCTCTCTCTCACCTCCTCTCATCTCACTCCTCTCCTCCTCTCATCCTCCTCACTCTCATCTCACTCTCCTCTCCTCTCTGTCCTCTCTCATCTCCTCTCCTCCTCACTCATCCTCTCACTCTCCTCTCTCCTCTCAGCTCTCCTCCTCCTGCCTCTCCCACTCTCCTCTCATCTCATCCTGTCCTCCATCTCCTCATCTCCTCTCTCCTCCACTCTCTCCACTCCTCTCTCATCTCCTCCTCGTCATCTCCTTATCTAACATGCTCATCTCATCCATCATCCTCTCATAAAAATCTCATCTCTCATCCTCTGTCATATCTTGCCTCTCATCCTCATCTCTCCATCTCCTCCTCTCTCATCTCAAATCCTCCTCCTCCATCTCCTCTGTCATCCTCCTGTCTCATATATCCAATAAACCATCTCTCCTCTCCTTCTCTGTCTCCTCCATCTCCAGTCCTCCATCATCTCATCCTCCATCTCATGTCTCCTCCTCTCACTCTCACTCATCTCCATCTGTCATCCATCATCCTCATCCTCTCTCATCCTCCATCTCCTCATCATCTCTAGCCTCATCATCTCATATCCTCAGTCTATATCCTGTGTATCCATCCTCCATCCTCCTCTCTGTCTCCTCTATCTCTATCATCCTCAAATGTCGTCATCTGGCCTCCATGAAATCCATCTCCTCACTCTCATCATGTCTCCATCTCCATCATCTCATCATCTCTCATCACAAATCTCAAGTATTCTCTGAAATCTATCTATCTCCATCTCATCATGTGTCATCCATATCATCTCCTCATCTGATCATCTCATATCATGTCGTCAAATGTTTTGCATCATCCTTAATCTCATCTCTCTCTCATCTGCTTGCATTATCATCTCTCCATCTCCTTATCTTATCTCATCCATCTCATCAGTCTCCATCTCTCTCATTATCAAATGCTCATGTGATGTCTGTCTCCATCTCTCGATCATCATCAATATATCATCTCACTCATAAATATCAAATATAAATATCCATGTTCAAATATGTGTCCAAATCTATCTCAAAATATACATGTCCGTCATCATGTAAATCATCAATCTCCGCTCATCATTCTCTCAAATGTGATCATCATCCTCTCATGTATCCATCCTCCTCATCTCATCTCGGCTGTCATCATGTCCTCATCGTGTAATCCATCTCATCATCATCCATCATCTCATCATCATCTCATCTCCAATCATCTCCATCATCATCATCATCATCCATCATCTCATCCAAATATCATCATCCATCTCCATCTCATATATGTGTCTCATCATCTCTCCATCTCCATCTTCCTCTCATCTCCATCATCATCATCATCATCTGTGTCAATATCATGTCAAATGTCCATCTCTGTAATAATATGTCATCATCATCATCATGATCAAATATATTCCTGTCTCTCTCCTCTCAAATCCCTCCCATCATCCGTGTCCTCTAACTCTTCCTCTCCATGTCCACCCTTCTCTCATCTCTCTCTCTCTCTCTCCATCGTCCTCTCTCTCTAACTCATGCATCCAAATCTCCCATCCTCACTGTGCTGTCATCTCACTCTGCATCCTCTCACTCTCCTCTCTCTCCTGTCATCCTCATCCTCATGCCACTCTCTCCTCTCTCTCTCGTCTCTGCTCCATCCTCTGCTCCATGCCTCTCCTCTCCATCTCATCATCTCCTCCTCATATCCTCATCTCTCTACTCTCATCTCTCTCCAAAAATGTCTCTCCTTCTCCAAATGTCTCCTCTCACTCTCTCCTGCCAATATTCTATGCCACGCTCATCCTGTCTCACTCTCTCGCTCATCATCATCCTTCCTCTCCATCTCCATCATCCATCTCTGTCTCCTCATCCATCCTCATCCTCCTCTCTCCTTCTTCTAACTCCTCTCCTCTTCTCCATGTCTAAATGAAATACTCTATTAAATGTATGAAATGAAAATGTTATCTGTTATTATGGAAATGTAAATGTTAAATATGTCAATGTGTCTAATGTCATGTCATCATGTTATGTGTGTCCATCATCTCATCATCTGATGTAAATATCAATGTCGTGATCATGTCCATGTCATCAAATGTCCATCTGATCATCATCTGTCAATCTCCTCCAATCCGTCATCATCTCATCATCTATGATCATAAATCAAATATAAAGTAAATATGATGTGGATCGATCTCCTCATGTGAATGTAAATAAATATGCTCCATGAAATCTGTCCCGATCCACTACCACTACCACTATACAATACCATCACCACTATACACTACCACTACCACCGCCACAACTATACACTACCACTACACACCGCACTAACACACTGCGTGCGGCCAGCAGTAACAGCCTAGTTGATCAGGCCCTGATCCATCGGGAGGCCTGGTCATGGACAGGGCCGCGGGGGCGTTGATCCCCGGAATAACCTCCAGGTAACCAGGTAACAACCACTAACACCACCCCCACTATACACTATCACTACTACCACCACTATACACTACCACTACCACTATACACTACCAGTACCGCCACCACTATACACTACCACTACCACTATACACTACCACCACCACTATACACTACCACCACTACACACTACCACCACCACTATACACTACCACTACACACTACCACTATACACTACCACCACTACACACTACCACCACCACTATACACTACCACTACCACTATACAATACCATCACCACTATACACTACCACTACAACCACCACTATACACTACCACTACCACTATACAATACCATCACCACTATACACTACCACTACAACCACCACTATACACTACCACTACACACTACCACTATACACTACCACCACTACACACTACCACCACCACTATACACTACCACTATACAATACCACCACTATACACTACCACCACTATAAACTACCACCACCACTATAAACTACCACCACTATACACTACCACCACCCCCACCACTATGTACTGCCACTACCACCACCACTATATACTACCAGTATACACTACCACCACCATTAACTACCACTACCACCTCCATCATACACTACCACCACCACTATACACTACCTTCACCACTATACACTACTACCACCACCACTATACCCTATCACCACCACTATACACTACCACTACCACCACCACTATACACTATCACCACCACCATACACTACCACCACCACTATACACTACTGCTACCACCACCAATATACACTACCACTACCATCACCACTATAAACCACCACTCTCACCACCACTATACACTACCATTACCACCATCACTATACACTACCACAATAATTCAACACATTAAATGCAGTGTGAACAAGCAGCAGCACCCAAGGTAAACGCACCCAGCGGGAACGCACCCAAGGGGAAGGCACCCAGCAGGAACGCACCCAGCGGGAACGCACCCAAGGGGAAGGCACCCAGCAGGAACGCACCCAGCGGGAACGCACCCAGCGGGAACGCACCCAAGGGGAAGTCACCCAGCAGGAACGCACCCAGCGGGAACGCACCCAGCGGGAACGCACCCATGGGGAACGCACCCAGCGGGAACGCACCCAGGGGGAACGCACCCAGCGGGAACGCACCCAGGGGGAATGCACCCAGGGGGACGCACCCAGGGAGAAGGCACCCAGGGGAACGCACCCAGCGGGAACGCACCCATGGGGAACGCACCCAGCGGGAACGCACCCAGGGGGAACGCACCCAGCGGGAACGCACCCAGGGGGAATGCACCCAGGGGGACGCACCCAGGGAGAAGGCACCCAGGGGAACGCACCCAGCGGGAACGCACCCATGGGGAACGCACCCAGCGGGAACGCACCCAGGGGGAACGCACCCAGCGGGAACGCACCCAGCGGGAACGCACCCAGCGGGAACGCACCCAAGGGGAAAGCACCCAGCGGGAACGCACCCAGCGGGAACGCACCCAGCGGGAACGCACCCAGCGGGAACGCACCCAAGGGTAAAGCACCCAGCGGGAACGCACCCAGGGGGAACGCACCCAGCGGGAACGCACCCAGCGGGAACGCACCCAAGGGTAAAGCACCCAGCAGGAACGCACCCAGCGGGAACGCACCCAGGGGGAACGCACCCAGCGGGAACGCACCCAGGGGGAACGCACCCAGCGGGAACGCACCCAGCGGGAACGCACCCAGCGGGAACGCACCCAGCGGGAACGCACCCAGCGGGAACGCACACAGCGGGAACGCACCCAGCGGGAACGCACCCAGCGGGAACGCACCCAGCGGGAACGCACCCAGCGGGAACGCACCCAGCGGGAACACACCCAGCGGGAACGCACCCAGCGGGAACACACCCAGCGGGAACGCACCCAGCGGGAACACACCCAGCGGGAACGCACCCAGCGGGAACCCACCCAGCGGGAACGCACCCAGCGGGAACGCACCCAGCGGGAACGCACCCAGCGGGAACGCACCCAGCGGGAACGCACCCAGGGGGAACGCACCCAGGGGGAACGCACCCAGGGGGAACGCACCCAGCGGGAACGCACCCAGGGGGAACGCACCCAGGGAGAAGGCACCCAGGGGAACGCACCCAGCGGGAACGCACCCAGGGGGAACGCACCCAGCGGGAACGCACCCAGGGGGAACGCACCCAGCGGGAACGCACCCAGGGGGAACGCACCCAGCGGGAACGCACCCAGGGGGAACGCACCCAGCGGGAACGGACCCAATGGGAACGCACCCAGCGGGAACGCACCCAGCGGGAACGCACCCAGCGGGAACGCACCCAGCGGGAACGCACCCAGCGGGAACGCACCCAGGGGGAACGCACCCAGCGGGAACGCACCCAGGGGGAACGCACCCAGCGGGAACGCACCCAGCGGGAACGCACCCAGCAGGAACGCACCCAGCGGGAACGCACCCAGCGGGAACGCACCCAGCAGGAACGCACCCAGGGAGAAGGCACCCAGGGGAACGCACCCAGGGGAACGCACCCAGGGGAACGCACCCAGGGGGAACGCACCCAGCGGCTCGAGCCTCGTAGCAGCGCCACAAATGATCAAAAATTCTCACCCAATTTCTCTGATTTACATATTTTTCAACAGGAATTAGTTAGTTCCGTGAAATGAAGGCGAGGACGAACGACGGGAGGTGGGGAAGAAGGGGAGGGGGGGAGGGTGGGGATATGGGGACGGTGGGGAGGTGATGTGGGTGGGTAGGTAGGAAAGGGAGGAGGTGGGTAAGGAGAGGTGAGAGGGGAAGGGAGAGGGATGTGAAGCAAGGAGGAGGAGTAGGTGGAAGCAGAGTTCCAGAGGGTTGGGGAGAAGGGTGATAAAGGAAGGGGAAGTGAAAGAGGAGGTGGGGAAGCACGATAGGACAACTTTGATGTACCTCTGAAGGGTTTCGGCAGTTTCCCTACTCCAGTAGCCCGGCTCTGGGTCAGGCTTGCCTGAACAACCAGGTTATTACTGCTGGTGGACCGCTGGCCCGCATATCCATCACAGCCTGGTTGATCCGACAACTGGCGGAGGTGGAAATAAATGGTATAAAATACCGACACAATGGAAATATAAACACAAATGCAGTATAATGTGATCCTTTATTGACAACGTTTCACCCACACAGTGGGCTTTTTCAAGTCACACACGGATCTACCTGGGTTTGGAAGGTACGAGGGTATTTATAGTCAGAATGTTGAGGTCAGGTGGAGAATGCTGCATCTGATGATCTACCGGGTGGGGTTATAGAGTCTTGGGTAGCTTGGCAGGGGTATTGGACAAGTTGTAGACCTTCTGCAGTGTTCTTATGTGGGATAGCGATGAAGAAGTTTCTTGGCGAGTGGTTCAGCTATGTTATAGAAGCCATTGTTCTGGTTGAAATTGTTGGTTATAGAGATAAGCGATGATTCCAGGATTCTTCTGTATTGAGTGTTGTCTTCTGTGGCTATAAGTCTTGAGTTTCTGTAGTTAATTAAATGGTTGTGTGAATTGCGATGTTGTACACAGGCATTCCTTGTATCGTCAGTCCTGCTTGCATATTGGTGTTCTGAAATGCGTGTTTGGAGGTCTCTTGATGTTTCGCCCACATATAATTTGTTGCAGTCATTACATAAACATCTTCAACACACCCAGAGAAGACACTGCCGAGAAGAGATACATAGTCCTCCCCAACAACTCCATTGCCAAACATGTTTCCAACATCTTTGCCAAAACATCATTCCAAGTATCTACCTCCACAACCACGACCATCAAGGACATCACCAGTAGTAGACAGGACAAGCCTCCATCCTCTGCAGGGGTATACATAATCCCTTGTAATGACTGCAACAAATTATATGTGGGCGAAACATCAAGAGACCTCCAAACACGCATTTCAGAACACCAATATGCAAGCAGGACTGACGATACAAGGAATGCCTGTGTACAACATCGCAATTCACACAACCATTTAATTAACTACAGAAACTCAAGACTTATAGCCACAGAAGACAACACTCAATACAGAAGAATCCTGGAATCATCGCTTATCTCTATAACCAACAATTTCAACCAGAACAATGGCTTCTATAACATAGCTGAACCACTCGCCAAGAAACTTCTTCATCGCTATCCCACATAAGAACACTGCAGAAGGTCTACAACTTGTCCAATACCCCTGCCAAGCTACCCAAGACTCTATAACCCCACCCGGTAGATCATCAGATGCAGCATTCTCCACCTGACCTCAACATTCTGACTATAAATACTCTCGTACCTTCCAACCCCAGGTAGATCCGTGTGTGACTTGAAAAAGCCCACTGTGTGGGTGAAACGTTGTCAATAAAGGATCACATTATACTGCATTTGTGTTTATATTTCCAAATGGCGGAGGTACATGTCCAGTTTCTTCTTGATAACTTCTACACTTGTTCCAGCAGTGTTTGATATCATGTAGTAGTGTGTTAAACAGTCTGGGACCACGAATGTTGATATAATTTTCTCTCATTGTGCCCACGGCATTCCTGCTTTTCACTGGATTTATTTTAAACATTCTCGCATATTTCTCACTCCAGCATGTTGTTATGGCAGTGTACAGACTTGGGACCAGACCCTCAAGCACCTTCCAAGTATATATCATCGTGAATCTCTCTATCTCTCGTAATTTAAACGCATTTGCGGGCTATAAATAATCTTTTGTGTCTGTTCCTCCTTTGATATGTTCCTGTCCTGAAAGGAACCGTCAACACTAAACAATACTACAAGCAAGACAGCACAAGTGATTTGAAAAGTGTCACCACAGGCGCTATTTCTCTTATATTTAATCGTGATATTTGCCTTATTGTGTTCTTTGAAAAAAAAAAGTCAACTGACATCATTACACCGAGATCTTTCACATGTTCCTTTAATTCTGTTTGTTGATCTTCATTATCTAAATAGTTGGAATTTGTCACCCTTGAACGTCATGTTACTCTCCGCTGACCATCTTCTTGCAATGCTGTCGTGTCTACCGAGGTGATTTTTATGTATATTTTATAATCTGCAAATGATGATACGAAACAATTGCGATGGATTATTTTTCTAGCCAGAGTGAGGATAAAGAACAGTAAAGGGGCAAGGCCCGTGCCCTGGTACCCAGCTGTTTACCTTGCTAATGCTATATTTTGCTTTGTTAACTACTGCTACTCTGTGTTCTGTCAGAAAATTGAAAATTCATTTGCCTATTTCCCCGTTATACCAATAGTTCTCATTTTCATGCAATCACTTCATGGTCACATTTGTCAGACGCCTTTGCGAAGTCCATGTAGACCACATCTGTGTTTTGGTTTTCTTCCAACGTCTCAGTGTGTGACAGTGGTTTAGCAGCTGTGACAAGCATGATCTTCCATGTTGGTTTGGGTTGTGTACGTTATGCTGTTCCCTAAAGTTTGTAATTTGGCACCTAATCATTTTCTCGAAGATTTTATGATGTGGGATGTTAAGGTTACTGATCGATAAGTTTAGTCAGTGTTTTACTGTCTCCTTTATACGAAGGAGTTATGTCTTCACTCTTTACTACCTCAGATATTTCGCCTAGATCTAAGCTCTTCCTCCAAAGAATTCTGAGTGCTCGTGATAATGGTATTTTGCACTTCTTTATAAATAAGAAATTCCATGAATCCGGTCCAGGTGCTGCATGAGTGATCATGTTTTCCATTTTTTTTTGTTTGTTCAGGATTTGTACTTAGGTCAGTTATATAGGCTGTGTGACCTTCAGGAATAACGAAAAAGAAAATTATGCATTCTCCATTTGCTTTCGTTTAATACCTTGTGAACAATGATTTTAGAATTTCGCTCAATTTTTTTTTTCATCGTCAGTGTATGAAGCTCCTGTTATTAATGGTATAATTCTACATTTAGTTTTTAACTTGAATTTTGTATACGTGTAGAAATATTTGTAGTTTCTAGCAACCTGGACAACCTTCACTTCTCTTTGTGCTTCTTCCGTCTGTTATGAAAGTTTAAGTGTTTGTTCTCAGTTATCTCTCGCCAAAGAATACATTTCTTTCGTTGAGACATTTATATTTTTAAGCAGTTTGATAATCTTTTTTTCTTCTGTACATTCTTTTATACTCTCTATATCTGATTTTCTTATAGGGTCAACGGTATATATTTAATACAGACCTTGTATCTTTCTGTATTCAGTTTTTGTAATCACTAGTGAGGGGTCAGAGTGCTCATGACTGTTCCTCAGGATGTGTCTGATAGTTCGTTGTTTATTTCGTCCCAGTTAATTGTCTGATTGTTGAAGTTAAACTTACTGAACATACCTTCTCCATTATTATTACCTCAGTTTTCCATCCCTACATTTATACTTGCTTATACTTCCATGATGTAGTGATCAAATTATATTGTGTCTGATTGTTATGCCTCTAATTATTTCTTCATTGTTCGCAAATAATTATATGCAGCATATTTCCATTGCTAGAGGGATCTGCAATCCGTTGACTTAAAGCAAACTCTTCACAATGCCCCATTATATCTCTGGTAAGTATCTGAGGTCAGGTTTTTCTAGGAACTATTTCTGGTACAAGACTGATTATTGATGTAAATGGCTTAGAAAACCGATTACATCAAGTAATTCTATTGTATCGTGTATTGATTTCAACATTTGTGTGCAGCCCAATGTGTCTCTCACACAAAGATCTGCTCCTTCCTGTGACCTGTTCATTCTGTCACGTCTACAAACATTGCGATTTTTCACCCATGTCTTCCCGTCCACAACATCCTTTGTATGCGTTTCTGTAAATGTACCAAGCAAAACATTTGCTTCACTGAGGAGCCTAGGTATATACACTGCCTCCTTACCTTCGTGTGTTAGTGTGACTAGTTAATGATCCTAGTCGGACCCACTCACCCATCTCTCCCTGACCCACACAGTTACTCACCCATCTCTCCCTGACCCACACAGTTACTCACCCATCTCTCCCTGACCCACACAGTTACTCACCCATCTCTCCCTGACCCACACAGTTACTCACCCATCTCTCCCTGACTCACACAGTTACTCACCCATCTCTCCCTGACCCACACAGTTACTCACCCATCTCTCCCTGACCCACACAGTTACTCACCCATCTCTCCCTGACTCTCACAGTCACTCACCCATCTCTCCCTGACCCACACGGTAATTCCCTCATTCATCGCTGATCAGAACTAACTCTGCGGGAAATTCCCCCAAATTTCACTGTCTCCAGTGTTCATCTCGCTCACAGCGCTAGTTCTGTCACCAGTGTTACTATTGCAACTACAATAGCAGTAACAGCAGAAACAGCAACGTCAATACCAGCAACAGTAATGGTAGCAACAAGAGAAACAGCAGCAGCAACAAGAACAGGAGCAGCAGCAGCACTAACAAGAGCAACAACAGCAGCAATTACAGCAACAGCAAAGACAAACAGGAGCAGTATTACGAACACAGGTACTATTATTGAAAGGCCTGTTGCACCTGCCAGCGACGGACCAGTCAATAAAACGATTTAAGTTTTTTAAGGAATCAAGTATTCACCAGACGTCTTCTTCTGAGTACCAGTATTATTCTCATCACCAACGTTAATTATAGTATTTACAAGTTTGACAGATACCATAATATTAGCAGGTTATGAGAGAGAGAGAGAGAGAGAGAGAGAGAGAGAGAGAGAGAGAGAGAGAGAGAGAGAGAGAGAGAGAGAGAGCACGAATGAGTACTCTCGGTGGCTACACCTTATACACCCATAAAGAGAACAGAACTTTCGCATGTGTTAATCTAGTTACAAGGTAAACTAACCTGGAGCTCACCTCCCTCACCCTGGTTGACTCGTATAAATGGTAGTCACCCTGAGAGTTCGCCTACACTCACCGTAACAATAAGCTGCACAACAGCAGCAAGAACAACACAAACAACAACAGCAGCATCAACACCAGCAACAGCAACAACAACACAAACAGCAACAGCAACAACAACACAAACAGTATTATCAACAGAACAGCACCAAGACCAACAGCAGCAGCATCAACAGCACAAACAAAAACAGTAGTTCAAACGATGATGTGACCTCCCCCTCCCCCACCATCCTTCCCCTGTATCACCCCTACCTTAATCCCTCCCCCTCCCCCACCATCCTTCCCCTGTATCACCCCTACCTTAATCCCTCCCCCACCATCCTTCCCCTGTATCACCCCTACCTTAATCCCTCCCCCTCCCCCACCATCCTTCCCCTTTATCACCCCTACCTTAATCCCTCCCCCACCATCCTTCCCCTGTATCACCCCTACCTTAATCCCTCCCCCTCCCCCACCATCCTTCCCCTTTATCACCCCTACCTTAATCCCTCCCCCTCCCCCACCATCCTTCCCCTTTATCACCCCTACCTTAATCCCTCCCCCTCCCCCACCATCCTTCCCCTGTATCACCCCTACCTTAATCCCACCCCCACCCCCACCATCCTTCCCCTTTATCACCCCTACCTTAATCCCTCCCCCTCCCCCACCATCCTTCCTCTTTATCACCCCTACCTTAATCCCTCCCCCTCCCCCACCATCCTTCCCCTGTATCACCCCTACCTTAATCCCTCCCCCTCCCCCACCATCCTTCCCCTGTATCACCCCTACCTTAATCCCTCCCCCTCCCCCACCATCCTTCCCCTGTATCACCCCTACCTTAATCCCTCCCCCTCCCCCACCATCCTTCCCCTTTATCACCCCTACCTTAATCCCTCCCCCTCCCCCACCATCCTTCCCCTGTATCACCCCTACCTTAATCCCTCCCCCTCCCCTATATCATTCCACTTCACCACCCCTACTTCAATCCCTCCCCCCTTCCCTCCATCATTCCCCTCCCCCCAACATCTCGAGGGGTGTCAACCATCACTGAGTCAATAATTTAGGCTGTGAAAAACATTTAGGCTGACAAAATGATCTCATCACCAGTGTAAACGTGGAGGGCCCGCTAGGAGGGGCCCGCTAGGAGGGGGTACGCTTGCATGGGGAGGTCCTAGAAGATAACACACTAGAAAGAGGCCCCTAGGAAGGAAAACCGCGTAGGCTAAAGCCCTTAAAGTATGGTACGGCTGTCAGTGGACCCTAAGGAAGACTTGCTATCAAGATGGGAGCCCTGAGGGGAAGACAAGCTATGAGAGAGAAGACCCCGAGGAGAGTATCTGTTGGGGGCCTCTAACACAGGGCCCCTTCAAAAAACTTCCTCCCCAATTAGCCAAGAAATTCCCTTCTCTTCACTCCTCCAAAGGTCCCCTCCCCTCTTCTCCTAATCTCAAAAAATCACCTTCCCCCTCGAGCTTCCGAGAGTCCCCCTCCCACCTTCAAAGGACACCCTCCCACCTTCAAAGGACACCCTCCCACCTTCAAAGGACACCCTCCCACCTTCAAAGGACACCCTCCCATCTTCAAAGGACCCCTCCACCATCAAAGATGCCCTCCCACCTTCAAAAGACCCCCGCCCACCTCAAAGGTCCTCTCCCACATTCAAAGGACCCTCTCCCACTTTCAAAGGACCCCTCCCACTTTCAAAGGACCCCTCCCACCTTCAAAGGTCCCCTCCCACCTTCAAAGAACCCCTCCCACCTTCAAAGATCCCCCTCCCACCTTCAAAGGACCCCCTTCCACTTTCGAAGGACACCCTCCCACCTTCAAAGGACCCCCTTCAATTTTCGAAGGACCCACCCTCCCACCTTCAAAGGTCCCCTCCCACCTTCAAAGGACCCCCTTCCACTTTCGAAGGACCCCCCTCCCACCTTCAAAAGACCCCCTCCCATCTTCAAAGGTCCCCCTCCCACCTTCAAAGGTACCCTCCCACCTTCAAAGGTCCCCATCCCACCTTCAAAAGTCCCCATCCCACCTTCAAAGGTACCCTCCCACCTTCAAAGGTCCCCATCCCACCTTCAAAGGACCCCCTCCCACCTTCAAAGGTACCCTCCCACCTTCAAAGGTCCCCCTCCCACCTACAAAGGTCCCCTCCCACCTTCAAAGGACCCCCTTCCACTTTCGAAGGACCCCCCTCCCACCTTCAAAAGTCCCCCTCCCATCTTCAAAGGTCCCCCTCCCACCTTCAAAGGTACCCTCCCACCTTCAAAGGTCCCCATCCCACCTTCAAAGGTCCCCCTCCTACCTACAAAGGTCCCCCTCCCACCTACAAAGGTCCCCCTCCCACCTACAAAGGTCCCCCTCCCACCTACAAAGGTCCCCCTCCCACCTACAAAGTCTCTCTCTCCTACCTCAACAGACCCTCGGCCTCCAGCCTCCCCTCCTTCCCCCCTCCCCCTCCCCCTCCCCCTCCCTCTCCCTGCATATATGCTGTCACTGTAATTTAATTTAGCAAATAAAAGCGACCCTTGTGGATTACCTCAAGAAAAAGTGAGATGAAGAGGAGGAGGAAGAGGAGGAGGAGGAAGAGAAGGAGGAAGAGGAGGAGGAGGAAGAGGAGGAGGAGGAAGAGGAGTAGGAGGAGGAGGAAGAAGAGGAAGGGGAGGAAGAGGTAGAAGAGGAGGAGGAAGAAGAGAAGGAAGACTTAACTAGCATCAACTGCTGGAGGGTGAGAGCGAGAGAGCGAGAAAGAGAGAGAGAGAGAGAGAGAGAGAGAGAGAGAGAGAGAGAGAGAGAGAGAGAGAGAGAGAGAGAGAGAGAATCAGTCCATCAATGAAACATCGACATAATTTTACAAACATCCCTGGAGGGTGTCGCGGGGGTCAACGCCCCCGTGACACCCTCTCCATGACCAGGCCGGATATACAGTGTGTCCACAAAAACACTCCCTGATATCAAACAGGTGTAACATGTAACTTTACTGTAATAATCTTTCATAGTTAGTAGCTTCAGATGCAGGATTTCATTCAGTTTCATGTGGTATAGTGTAGCATTAAAGGCAGTCACTGTGCGCCCGTCTGGTTGCTCGGCAAACATCGATGTGATAGTCCAGTTCGGTCCAGACACTCTGCAGTATATCTGGTGTTATCATGCCAACTGCTTCAGTGATCGAAATGTTCAGCTCCTCCAGGGTTGCAGGTAGTGGTGGTACGTAAACTGTGTTCTTCACGTATCCTCAAAGAAAGAAGTCACACACATTTATGTCCGGTGACCTTGCAGGCCACTTGCAGAGGTCACCGGGTATGTGAAGAACACAGTTTACGTACCACCACTACCTACAACCCTGGAGAAGCTGAACATTTCGATCACTGAAGCAGTTGGCATGATAACACCAGATATACTTTATATACCTGTATATACCTCAAACGTTAAACCTTAAATCCTCTTGTATGAAGACCGACACTAGAAGATTGTTGATCAAGACGCTTGGCACTGCAGCATGGTGCCTGGCACTGCAGCATGGTGCCTGGCACTGCAGCATGTGCCTGGCACTGCAGCATGGTGCCTGGCACTGCAGCATGTGCCTGGCACTGCAGCATGGTGCCTGGCACTGCAGCATGGTTCCTGGCACTGCAGCATGGTGTCTGGCACTGCAGCATGGTGCCTGGCACTGCAGCATGGTGCCTGACACTGCAGCATGGTGCCTGACACTGCAGCATGGTGCCTGACACTGCAGCATGGTTCCTGGCACTGCAGTATGGTGCCAGCAACATGTTAAGAGGGTCAGTAGCCTGACACAGTTACCAGGTGACACACTGTACACAGCTGCTTCTGAGAACTCACAGGTTGATGAATCAGACACAGGTGCAACACTTGGGTATCTTTATTATAGAAACGTTTCGCCACACAGCGGCTTCATCAGTCCAATACATGGAAGATCAGGAGTTAGAGGTAATCAGTGCCTCAGGCTGGAGCTGATGTAGTCATTTGTGATCACATCGACTCTAGGCTGCGGGGACTGATTACCTCAAACTTCTGATCTTCAGCCATTCTTCTCTGTACTAGACTGAGGAAAACATTGGTTGGCGAAACGTTTCACTGTAATATACCCAAGTGCCACACAATTGTCTGATTCATCATCTGACACACTGAATCGGTATTCTGATCTGATCATCTGCACGAGCACAAAACATTGCCTCGCAAAGACATTAACACACAAAAATTGTCCTCAGGTCTTGACACATTTTCTGACATTCGTGAATATTCTTTTTCAACAGTCAGATTCCTAAGAAAAAATTCTACTGAGGTCCTGGATTTCATTTGAATGTCGCGTTGCAGAGCCAGACTTTCATTCTTTGTTGCAGATGCGTGTGTCTGCATTAAACACCGAGGCTGTTATGATGCACCATCACCAGTGTCAGTGTTTGCAACATCCGTCGAAGAACATCAATCTGCAACAACATTAACTGTTCTGCTAAATCTTGACATCGTCTGTGAACATAGTCTGTAACTTCAACACATGTAACTCTGAACAATACCTGTCTTTATGGAACAATACCTGAGTGTCTTCATGGTACAATATCTGTCTTCATGGAACAATACCTGATTGTCTTCATGGAACAATACCTGTCTTCATGAAACAATACCTGAGTGTCTTCATGGAACAATTCCTGAGTGTCTTTATGGAACAATACCTTTCTTCATGGAACAATACCTGTCTTCATGGAACAATACCTGTCTTCATGGAACAATACCTGAGCGTCTTCATGGAACAATACCTGTCTTCATGGAACAATACCTGTCTTCGTGGAGCAATACCTGAGTGTCTTCATGGAACAATACCTGTCTTCATGGAACAATACCTGTCTTCATGGAACAATACCTGTCTTCATGGAACAATACCTGTCTTCATGAAACAATACCTGTCTTCGTGGAGCAATACCTGAGTGTCTTCATGGAACAATACCTGTCTTCATGGAACAATACCTGTCTTCATGGAACAATAACTGTCTTCATGAAACAATACCTGTCTTCATGGAACAATACCTGAGTGTCTTCATGAAACAATACCTGTCTTCATGGAACAATATCTGTCTTCATGGAACAATAACTGTCTTCATGGAACAATGCCTGTCTTCATGGAACAATACCTGAGTGTCTTCATGAAACAATACCTGTCTTCGTGGAACAATACCTGAGTGTCTTCATGGAACAATACCTGTCTTCATGGAACAATACCTGTCTTCATGGAACAATACCTGAGTGTCTTCATGGAACAACACCTGACTGTCTTCATAGAACAACACCTGAGTGTCTTCATGGAACACATGAGATATCTTCATGGAACAACACTGAGTTGTCCTCATGGAACAACACCTGAGATGACTTCATGGAAGAACACCTGAATGTCTTCATGGAACAACACCTGAGCGTACCCCAGTGTACCTACCCTCTAGTACCCTCCGAGGACCTACCCCCCAGTACCCCAGGGTATCTTATCTCCAGTGCCACTGTGTACCTATTCTCCAGTACCCCAGGGTACCTACCCTAAAGTACGCTAGGGTACCTATTCTCCAGTACCATAGTGTACGTATCATCCAGCACCCCAGGGTGCCTGCCCTCTATTACCACAGTGTACCTACCCTCCATTACCACAGTATACCTACCCTCCAGTACCACAGTGTACCTACCCTCCAGTACCACAATGTACCTCCCCTCCAGTATCCCAGGGTACCTCCCCTCCAGTATCCCAGGGTACCTCCCCTCCAGTATCCCAGGGTACCTCCCCTCCAGTATCCCAGGGTACCTATCCTCCAGTGCCTATACCACCGCTCACAACACCCTCCTCAATTACATAACACGGATCTAGTCCCACTCCTGCCTTGCCAACTAATACCACTACTCCCCTTTTCAACAGCACCACCCGGAATTATCTCAAATATATCCCCTCCCCTCAGCACGCTGGCGTGGCCCTCCCCTCCCCATGCTGGCGTGGCCCTCCCCTCCCCATGCTGGAGGGGCCCTCCCCTCGCTGGAGGGGCCCCTCCCCTCCTCAACAGGAAAGTCTTGGAATCCCCTCTCTTTTTTCCCCCTTAGCATTACAACCCGGGTTTCAGATCCCCTATTTCTATTGAACAATACGGATCTATCTCAACGCTGCGAGTTGGTAAAAACACATACTCTCTCTTTCTCTCTCTCTCTCTCTCTCTCTCTCTCTCTCTCTCTCTCTCTCTCTCTCTCTCTCTCTCTCTCTCTCTCTCTCTCTCTCTCCCCCCTAGAGTTGTACTCTCCTTGGTTCAGTTCTGGGTTTCACAAAACCACTACGCAATACGACTTTAGTCATCGTCTCCACTACATAACCCGTATCAAGTTCCCTTTACCGTCAACCAGGTCAGTTTGGGCAACGTTTACTGTTTGTAAGCAAGAAAGGGTTCTTGCTTACAAACAAAACCAGTCGTCCCCAGCACCACCAAACACAAGTCGTCCCCAGTACTACCAAACACAAGTCGTCCCCAGCACCACCAAACACCAGTCGTCCCCAGCACCACCAAACACAAGTCGTCCCCAGTACTACCAAACACAAGTCGTCCCCAGCACCACCAAACACCAGTCGTCCCCAGCACCACCAAACACCAGTCGTCCCCAGCACCACCAAACACCAGTCGTCCCCAGCACCACCAAACACCAGTCGTCCCCAGCACCACCAAACACCAGTCGTCCCCAGTACCACCAAACACAAGTCGTCCCCAGCACCACCAAACACCAGTCGTCCCCAGCACCACCAAACACCAGTCGTCCCCAGCACCACCAAACACCAGTCGTCCCCAGCACCACCAAACACCAGTCGTCCCCAGCACCACCAAACACCAGTCGTCCCCAGTACCACCAAACACCAGTCGTCCCCAGTACCACCAAACACAAGTCGTCCCCAGTACCACCAAACACAAGTCGTCCCCAGCACCACCAAACACAAGTCGTCCCCAGTACCACCAAACAAGTCGTTCCCAGCACCACCAAACACCAATCGTCCCCAGCACCACCAAACACCAATTGTCCCCAGCACCATCAAACACCAGTCGTCCCCAGCACCACCAAACACCAGTCGTTCCCAGCACCACCAAGCACCAGTCGTCCCCAGCACCAGCAAACACCAGTCGTCCCCAGCACCACCAAACACAACACCAGTCGTCCCCAGCACCACCAAACACAACACCAGTCGTCCCCAGCACCACCAAACACAACACCAGTCGTCCCCAGCACCACCAAACACCAGTCGTCCCCAGCACACCCAACCAGTCGTCCCCAGCACCACCAAACACCAGTCGTCCCCAGCACCACCAAACACCAGTCGTCCCCAGCACCACCAAGCACCAGTCGTCCCCAGCACCAGCAAACACCAGTCGTCCCCAGCACCACCAAACACAACACAAGTCGTCCCCAGCACCACCAAACACCAGTCGTCCCCAGCACACCCAAACACCAGTCGTCCTCAGCACAACGAAACACAACATAAGTCGTCCCCATCACCACCAAACACCAGTCGTCCTCAGCACCACCAAACACCAGTCGTCCTCAGCACCACCAAACACCAGTCGCCCCCAACACCACCAAACACCAATCGTTCCCAGCACCACCAAACACAAGTCGTCCCCAGTACCACCAAACACAAGTCGTCCCCAGCACCACCAACACCACCAAACACCAATCGTCCCCATCACCACCAAACACCAGTCGTCCTCAGCACCACCAAACATCAGTCGTCCTCAGCACCACTAAACGCCAGTCGTCACCAGCACCACCAAACACCAGTCGTCACCAGCACCACCAAACACCAGTCGTCCCCAGGACCACCAAACACACCAGTCGTCCCCGGCACCACCAAACACCAGTCGTCCTCAGCACCACCAAACACACCAGTCGTCCTCAGCACCACCAAACACACCAGTCGTCCCCAGCACCATCAAACACCAGTCGTCCCCAGCACCACCAAACACCAGTCGTGCCTAGCACCACCAAACACAACACCAGTCGCCCCCAGCAACCTCTCCAATGCACACCCTGGATATAAGAAAGATTATAACCTAATCTGTCGAAGAATGGGGTTATGCAAATGCTGTGGAGGCGACTCTCCCCCGCCCCTCAGATGAGCTCTGCATTGTCCTGTGTGTGTGTGTGTGTGTGTGTGTGTGTGTGTGTGTGTGTGTGTGTGTGTGTGTGTGTGTGTGTGTGTGTGTGTGTGTGTGTGCGTGCGTGTTTGTGTGTGTGAGTGTGTGTGTTCAACACACCCACACGAGTGCCATCAGCTGAGCAACACACCCACACGAGTGCCATCAGCTGAGCAACACACCCACACGAGTGCCATCAGCTGAGCAACACACCCACACGAGTGCCATCAGCTGAGCAACACACCCACACGAGTGCCATCAGCTGAGCAACACACCCACACGAGTGCCATCAGCTGAGCAACACACCCACACGAGTGTCATCAGCTGAGAAACACACCACACGAGTGCCATCAGCTAAGTAACACACCACACAAGTGCCATCAGCTGAGCAACACACACGAGTGCCATCAGCTGACCAACACACACGAGTGCCATCAGCTGAGAAACACACCCACACGGGACAGTAACCAGGGTGACACTCAGAGGATGAGTGTCCCTGGTCAGTAACTCAAGTCAGCCTGACACTACAAGGGCTTTGTGGCACCCCTCAAGGCCATTATGGCACCCCTCAGCCACCTGCAGCAGGCGGTGAGACAGCTGGTCCGGCTCAGTCTAGCAAGTCTTCTGGAAGCTGGCTGACTAGTCTCTGATAATAACACTGAGCTAGATCCAGAAGCCAGCCAGCCAGACATGGGAGGGGAGGGAAAGGGGAGGATAGAAGTGTAGGGATGGGAGGGGAGGGAAGGGGAAGAAAAATGAATATCAAACGGGCGGGAAGAAGAGGGGAAGAAGTAGAAAGGAAAGAAAGAGGGGAGAGGAGGAGAGAAGAGGGGAAGTGCTCTCACTACTCACTGTAGAGCAGCGTGAACCTCACAACACAAACACTGAGGTGTTCAACAAGAACAGTGAGGTGTTCAACAAGAACAGTGAGGTATTCAACAAGAACAGTGAGGTGTTCAACAAGAACAGTGAGGTGTTCAACAAGAACAGTGAGGTGTTCAACAAGAACAGTGAGGTGTTCAACAAGAACAGTGAGGTGTTCAACAAGAACAGTGAGGTGTTCAACAAGAACAGTGAGGTGTTCAACAAGAACAGTGAGGTGTTCAACAAGAACAGTGAGGTATTCAACAAGAACAGTGAGGTATTCAACAAGAACAGTGAGGTGTTCAACAAGAACAGTGAGGTGTTCAACAAGAACAGTGAGGTGTTCAACAAGAACAGTGAGGTGTTCAACAAGAACAGTGAGGTATTCAACAAGAACAGTGAGGTGCTCAACAAGAACTACATTCACAAGAACATTCCGTGTAGTTCAGGTGCTGGAGTAACGACGAGAAGTCACGATAATTACTGTGTAAGTAGTCACCACCCGTCTCTCTCAGTAACACTGACGAGGGTGAGGGGTAGGGGTGAGGGGTAGGGGTGAGGGGTAGGGGTGAGGGTAGGGGTGAGGGTAGGGGTGAGGGGTAGGGGTGAGGGTAGGGGTGAGGGGTAGGGGTGAGGGGTAGGGGTGAGGGTAGGGGTGAGGGTAGGGGTGAGGGTAGGGGTGAGGGGTAGGGGTGAGGGGTAGGGGTGAGGGTAGGGGTGAGGGTAGGGGTGAGGGGTAGGGGTGAGGGTAGGGGTGAGGGTAGGGGTGAGGGTAGGGGTGAGGGGTAGGGGTGAGGGTAGGGGTGAGGGGTAGGGGTGAGGGTAGGGGTGAGGGTAGGGGTGAGGGGTAGGGGTGAGGGGTGGGGGTGAGGTGAGGGGTGAGGGTAGGGGTGAGGGTAGGGGTGAGGGTAGGGGTGAGGGTAGGGGTGAGGGTAGGGGTGAGGGGTAGGGGTGAGGGTAGGGGTGATGGTGTGGGTTGAAGTAAGGGGTGAAAGAGAGAGTGGGAGAGAGGGGGAGGGGGAGCTTCACATCACCCCCGGAACGACTATAAAGGGACGACAAACTTAACAAGTCTTGAGCGACAAAAACAATCATCATTTGCATACTGTTTCTTACTTTCCTCCCTCCCACCACCTCCCTCCCACCATCTCCCTCCCTCCCACTACCTCCCTCCCACCATCTCCCTCCCTCCCACTACCTCCCTCCCACCCACTACCTCCCTCCCTCCCACCACCTCCCTCCCACCACCTCCCTCCCACCACCTCCCTCCCTCCCACTACCTCCCTCCCTCCCACCACCTCCCTCCCTCCCACTACCTACCTCCCTCCCCTCCACTACCTCCCTCCCCCTCCCACAACAACCCTCTTCCCTCCCACTATAACCCTCCTCCCTCCCACTACCTCACTACACCCTTCCACTACCACACTCTTCCCTCCCACTGTCTCCCTACTAACTACCTCAAGCTACCTCAAACAGGTGTTGGGCCTTTGTTACTCACCAGTGGAGAGAGACATGTATACCCCAGGTACCTTAATCAGATGTTAGACCCTTGTTACTCACCTGTGGAAAGAGACAAGTGTGCTACAAGCAACTAAAACAGGTGTAGGACCCTTGTTACTCACCTGTGGAGAGAGGTGTACCACAGGCATCTTAAACAGGTGTTGGACCCTTGTTACTCACCTGTGGAGAGAGACAGGTTTACCACAGGTACCTAAAACAGGTGTTGGACCCTTGTTACTCACCTGTGGAGAGACAGGTGTACCACAAGTACCTAAAACAGGTGTTGGACCCTTGTTACTCACCTGTGGAGAGAGACAGGTGTACCACAAATACCTAAAACAGGTGTTGGACCCTTGTTACTCACCTGTGGAGAGAGACAGGTGTACCACAGGTACCTAAAACAGGTGTTGGACCCTTGTTACTCACCTGTGGAGAGAAACAGGTGTACCACAGGTACCTAAAACAGGTGTTGGACCCTTGTTACTCACCTGTGGAGAGAGACAGGTGTACCACAAGTACCTAAAACAGGTGTTGGACCCTTGTTACTCACCTGTGGAGAGAAACAGGTGTACCACAGGCGCCTACAACAGGTGATCGACCCTTGTTACTCACCTGTGGAGAGAGACAGGTGTACCACAAGTACCTAAAACAGGTGTTGGACCCTTGTTACTCACCTGTGGAGAGAAACAGGTGTACCACAGGCGCCTACAACAGGTGATGGACCCTTGTTACTCACCTGTGGAGAGAGACAGGTGTACATTTTACCAGATGCTAGAATCAATCTCGAATAACGTTATTAGTATGTAAAGGTGTGTGGGAGTACATGTTTTGGAGCACGTGTGGGAGCACGTGTGGGAGCACGTGTGGGAGCACGTGTGGGAGCACGTGTGGGAACACGTGTGGGAATACATGTGTGGGAGTGTGTTTGGGAGTGCGTGTTTGTACGACTTAACCTACCAGATCCGTAGGTATACAGGTGAGGTGCAGTAGTGAGGTGTGGCTGTGAGGTGCAGCAGTCATGGGGACACAGGTGGAAATTGAAGACACAGGGATGTTAGGAAGTATTTCTTTAGTCACATGATGGTTGCAAAAGTGGAATAACTTGGGTGAAGCAGTGCTGGAGGCCAAGCCAATACACAGCTTCAGGAGTAGATACGATAAGGCCCAAGATTTCAGTTCCAGCAATCCTCCCCAACAATGTCTCCCCTCCCTAACATTTGCAATCCTCCCCAACGCTCTCCTCCCCACCACATATAATCAGTATGGCCATAATTCCGGGTGGTGGAGTAATGACCCCCGGATTAAGGGGTGAGTGGGCGACATGCATTATCCGGGGGGGATGGGGAGGGGAGAGATGGGAGAGGGAGGGGAGGGGAGGGGAAGGGGGGGGTGACGAACGACACACAGCGGGCCGCTCTGTCAGGATTACTACAAATAAGATATAGGATGCAACTCTGATTATGACTTACGCTCGTGATCATCTGCTCCCCCTCCCCGCCATCCCACTGCAGCTGGGGGGAGGGAGGGAGGGAGGGGGTGAAGAAGGAGAGGGGCAAGGGAGATCATGATGGATGGAAGGAGGGAAAGACGTGAGAGGGAGGGAAAGACGTGAGAGGGAGGGAAAGACAGAGACGTGGAAAACGTTATTGAAGTTGATACAGAAAGTGTACTGGAACACCATCCATCCTTATGGTCATGAGTACATGAAGTCTACCTGGGGGTCAACGCCCCCCGCAGCCCCGTCCATGACCAGGCCTCGCGGTGGATCAGCGCCTGATCAATCAGCCTGTTACTGCTGGCCACACGCAAACCGACACATTGTGTGTCCGTGACCACAGTTAATGACTACGACTTTAATTCTCACTCAAGACACAGTACTGGTTGTCTTACTCAAGACACAGTACTGGTTGTCTTACTCAGGACACAGTACTGGTTGTCTTACTCAAGAGACAGTACTGGTTGTATTACTCAAGAAAAAGTACTGGTTGTCTTACTCAGGACACAGTACTGGTTGTCTTACTCAGGACACAGTACTGGTTGTCTTACTCAAGACACAGTACTGGTTGTCTTACTCAAGACACAGTACTGGTTGTCTTACTCAAGACACAGTACTGGTTGTCTTACTCAAGAAAAAGTACTGGTTGTCTTACTCAGGACACAGTACTGGTTGTCTTACTCAGGACACAGTACTGGTTGTCTTCCTCAAGACACAGTACTGGTTCTTACTCAAGACAAAGTACTGGTTGTCTTACTCAGGACACAGTACTGGTTGTCTTCCTCAAGACACAGTACCGGCTCTTACTCAAGACAAAGTACTGGTTGTCTTACTCAGGACACAGTACTGGTTGTCTTACTCAAGACACAGAACTGGTTGTCTTACTCAAGACACAGTACTGGTTGTCTTACTCAAGACACAGTACTGGTTGTCTTACTCAAGACACAGTACTGGTTGTCTTACTCAAGACACAGTACTGGTTGTCTTACTCAAGACACAGTACTGGTTGTCTTACTCAAGACACAGTACTGGTTGTCTTACTCAAGACACAGTACTGGTTGTCTTACTCAAGACACAGTACTGGTTGTCTTACTCAAGACACAGTACTGGTTGTCTTACTCAAGACACAGAACTGGTTGTCTTACTCAAGACACAGTACTGGTTGTCTTACTCAAGACACAGTACTGGTTGTCTTACTCAAGACACAGTACTGGTTGTCTTACTCATGACACAGTACTGGTTGTCTTACTCAAGACACAGTACTGGTTGTCTTACTCAAGACACAGTACTGGTTGTCTTACTCAAGACACAGTACTGGTTGTCTTACTCAAGACACAGTACTGGTTGTCTTACTCAAGACACAGTACTGGTTGTCTTACTCATGACACAGTACTGGTTGTCTTACTCAAGACACAGTACTGGTTGTCTTACTCAAGACACAGTACTGGTTGTCTTACTCAAGACACAGTACTGGTTGTCTTACTCAAGACACAGTACTGGTTGTCTTACTCATGACACAGTACTGGTTGTCTTACTCAAGACACAGTACTGGTTGTCTTACTCAAGACACAGTACTGGTTGTCTTACTCAAGACACAGTACTGGTTGTCTTACTCATGACACAGTACTGGTTGTCTTACTCATGACACAGTACTGGTTGTCTTACTCATGACACAGTACTTGTCTCCTCCTCAAAGAAAAATATACATTATGTTCCTCATCGCAAAGTACACTGTGTACACACACTGGTGTACACACTGGTGTACACACTGGTGTACACACTGGTGTACACACTGGTGTACACACTGGTGTACACACACTGGTGTACACACACTGGTGTACACACTGGTGTACACACTGGTGTACACACTGGTGTACACACTGGTGTACTCACACTGGTGTACACACTGGTGTACACACACTGGTGTACACACTGATGTACACACTGGTGTACACACTGGTGTACACACTGATGTACACACTGGTGTACACACTGGTGTACACACTGGTGTACACACTGGTGTACACACACTGGTGTACACACTGGTGTACTCACACTGGTGTACACACTGGTGTACACACACTGGTGTACACACTGATGTACACACTGGTGTACACACTGGTGTACACACTGGTGTACACACTGGTGTACACACACTGGTGTACACACTGGTGTACTCACACTGGTGTACACACTGGTGTACACACACTGGTGTACACACTGATGTACACACTGGTGTACACACTGGTGTACACACTGGTGTACACACTGGTGTACACACACTGGTGTACACACTGGTGTACTCACACTGGTGTACACACTGGTGTACACACACTGGTGTACACACTGATGTACACACTGGTGTACACACTGGTGTACACACTGGTGTACACACTGGTGTACACACACTGGTGTACACACTGGTGTACTCACACTGGTGTACACACTGGTGTACACACACTGGTGTACACACTGATGTGCACACTGGTGTACACACTGGTGTACACACTGGTGTACACACACTGGTGTACACACTGGTGTACTCACACTGGTGTACACACTGGTGTACACACTGGTGTACACACTGGTGTACACACTGGTGTACACACACTGGTGTACACACTGGTGTACACACACTGGTGTACACACTGGTGTACTCACACTGGTGTACACATTGGTGTACACACTGGTGTACACACTGGTGTACACACTGGTGTACACACACTGGTGTACACACTGGTGTACACACACTGGTGTACACACTGGTGTACACACACTGGTGTACACACTGGTGTACACACTGGTGTACACACTGGTGTATACACACTGGTGTACACACTGGTGTACACACACTGGTGTACACACACTGGTGTACACACTGGTGTACACACTGGTGTACACACACTGGTGTACACACTGGTGTACACACACTGGTGTACTCACACTGGTGTACACACTGGTGTACACACTGGTGTACACACACTGGTGTACACACACTGGTGTACACACACTGGTGTACACACACTGGTGTACACACACTGGTGTACACACACTGGTGTACACACACTGGTGTACACACTGGTGTACACACAATAGAGTACACACACTGGCGTACACACACTGGTGTACACACAATGGAGAACACACACTGGTGTACACACACTGGTGTGCACACACTGGTGTGCACACACTGGTGTACACGCACTGGTGTACACAATGGAGTACACACAATGGAGCACACACACTGGTGTACACACACTGGTGTACACACATGGAGTACACACACTGGTGTACACTGGTGTACACACACTGGTGTACACTGGTGTACACTGGTGTGCACACACTGGTGTACATACAATGGAGTACACACTGGTGTACACTGGTGTACACACACTGGTGTACACAATGGTGTACACACAATGGAGTACACACTGGTGTACACTGTACACACTGGTGTACACAATGGTGTACACACAATGGAGTACACACTGGTGTACACACACTGGTGTACACAATGGAGTGCACACACTGGTGTACACTGGTATACACACACTGGTGTACACACACACACTGGTGTACACTGGTGTACACACACTGGTGTACACACACTGGGGTACACACAATGGAGTACACACACTGGTGTACAAACACTGGTGTACACACACTGGTGTACACGCACTGGTGCACACACACTGGTGTACACACACTGGTGTACACACACTGGGGTACACACATTGGAGTACACACACTGGTGTACACACACTGGTGTACACACACTGGTGTACACACAATGGAGTACACACACTGGTGTACACACACTGGTGTACACACACTGGTGTACACACAATGGAGTACACACACTGGTGTACACACACTGGTGTACACACAATGGAGTACACACAATGGAGTACACACACTGGAGTACTCACACTGGTGTACACACACTGGAGTACACACACTGGTGTACACGCACTGGTGCACACACACTGGAGTACACACACTGGAGTATACACACTGGGGTACACACAATGGAGTAGACACACTGGAGTACTCACACTGGTGTACACACACTGGAGTACACACACTGGTGTACACGCACTGGTGCACACACACTGGAGTACACACACTGGTGTACACACACTGGTGTACAGACACTGGCGTATACACACTGGAGTACACGCACTGGAGTACACACTGGAGTATACACACTGAGTACACACACTGGAGTACACACCATGGAGTATACACACTGAGTACATACACTCGGTATACACACTGGAGTATACACACTGGAGTACACACACTGGAGTATACACACTGGAGTACACACACTGGAGTACACACACTGGAGTACACACACTGGAGTACACAAACTGGAGTATACACTCTGGAGTACACACACTGGAGTACACACACTGGAGTACACACACTGGAGTACACAAACTGGAGTACACAAACTGAAGTACACACACTGGAGTACACACACTAGTGTACACACACTGGAGTACACACACTGGAGTACACACACTGGAGTACACACACTGGAGTACACACATTGGACTACACACATTGGAGTACACACTATAGTACACACATTGGAGTACACACACTGGAGTACACACACTGGTGTACACACACTGGAGTGCACACACTGGAGTACACACATTGGAGTACACACACTGGAGTACACACACTGGAGTATACACACTGGAGTACACACAATGGAGTACACACACTGGAGTACACACATTGGAGTACACACACTGGAGTATACACACTGGAGTACACACACTGGAGTACACACATTGGAGTACACACACTGGAGTACACACACTGGAGTACACACACTGGAGTACACACTGGAATACACACACTGGAGTATACACACTGGAGTACACACACTGGAGTACACACACTGGAGTACACACATTGGTGTACACACACTGGAGTACACACACTGGAGTATACACACTGGAGTATACACACTAGAGTACACACACTGGAGTACACACACTGGAGTATACACACTGGAGTACACACACTGGAGTACACACACTGGAGTACACACACTGGAGTATACACACTGGAGTACACACACTGGAGTACACACACTAGAGTACACACACTGGAGTACACACACTGGAGTACACACACTGGAGTACACACACTGGAGTACAAACACTGGAGTACACACACTGGAGTACACACACTGGAGTACACACACTGGAGTACACACACTGGTGTAAACACACTGGAGTACACACACTGGAGTACACACACTGGAGTATACACACTGGAGTTCACACACTGGAGTACACACACTGGAGTACACACACTGGAGTACACACACCTGAGTACACACACTGGAGCACACACACTGGAGTACACACACTGGAGTACACACACTGGAGTACACACACTGGAGTACAAACACTGGAGTACACACACTGGAGTACACACACTTGAGTACACACACTTGAGTACACACACTGGAGTACACACACTGGAGTACACACACTGGAGTACACACACTGGAGTACACACTGGAGTATACACACTGGAGTATACACACTAGAGTACACACACTGGAGTACACACACTGGAGTATACACACTGGAGTACACACACTGGAGTACACACACTGGAGTACACACACTGGAGTATACACACTGGAGTACACACACTGGAGTACACACACTGGAGTACACACACTGGAGTACACACACTGGAGTACACACACTGGAGTATACACACTGGAGTACACACACTGGAGTACACACACTGGAGTACACACACTGCAGTATACACACTGGAGTACACACACTGGAGTACACACACTTGAGTACACACACTGGAGTACACACACTGCAGTATACACACTGGAGTACACACACTGCAGTACACACACTGGAGTACACACACTGGAGTACACACACTGGAGTACACACACTGCAGTATACACACTGGAGTACACACACTGGAGTACACACACTGGAGTACACACACTGGAGTACACACACTGGAGTACACACACTGCAGTATACACACTGGAGTACACACACTGGAGTACACACACTGGAGTACACACACTGGAGTACACACACTGGAGTACACACACTGGAGTACACACACTGGAGGGCCGAGAAAAACTAATTTTGGGTGTGATTTACAGGGCTCCAAATCTTGATAGGGAGTGCAGTAAACTTCTATGGGACGAAATTCGTAAGGCATCTACATACGAAAATGTTGTGCTAATGGGAGATTTCAACTATAGACAGATTGACTGGAGCAATTTGACAGGAAATTTAGAGTCAGGTGACTTTCTTGATACGATCCAGGATTGTTTTTTAAAACAGTTTGTGACAAAGCCAACTAGGGGAAATAACCTCCTTGACTTGGTTCTTGCCAGTAGGGAAACACTAATTAATAATCTTGAGGTTAATGATGAGCTTGGGGAAAGTGATCACAAATCACTCAGTTTTAATGTATCATGGAATTCCCCTAATAATGGCAATCAAGTCTCCGTCCCTGACTTTCGCTTGGCTGATTTCATAGGACTGAAAAATTACTTAGGTGGGCTGAACTGGAATGACCTGACTAAGGGTCAGGTAGGTGGTGATGGTTGCCGATATGATGCTTTCCAGGGCATAGTTCTAGCTGCTCAGTCAAATTATGTTCCAAATAGGGAAATCAGATCAAACAAAAATGATCCTAAATGGATGAACAATAGATTAAAATATCTGATTGGTCAAAAGAGAGGCATATATAGGCAAATCAAAAGAGGAGAGGGGCAATTAAGAAATCGATATATTCAGTTAGAGAGAGAAATAAAAAAGGGAATTAGAAAAGCAAAAAGAGATTATGAGGTTAAAGTTGCAAGAGAATCGAAGACTAACCCAAAAGGATTCTTTCAGGTATACAGAAGTAAGATCAGGGACAAGATAGGCCCACTCAAAAGTTCCTCGGGTCAGCTCACTGACAGTGATAAGGAAATGTGTCGAATTTTTAACACGTACTTCCTCTCAGTTTTTACACAGGAGGATACTAGAGATATTCCAGTAATGATAAATTATGTAGAACAGGACGATAATAAACTGTGCACGATTAGGGTCACAAGTGACATGGTCCTTAGGCAAATAGATAAATTAAAACCTAACAAATCCCCAGGCCCTGATGAACTGTATGCAAGGGTTCTAAAGGAATGTAAAGAGGAGCTTAGCACACCTTTGGCTAATCTTTTCAACATATCACTACAAACTGGCATGGTGGAAAATGGCAAATGTGATACCTATTTTCAAAACAGGTAAACAGGTAACAGGTCCTTAGCTTCGAACTATAGACCAATAAGCCTAACCTCCATAGTGGGAAAATTTATGGAATCAATAATTGCCGAGGCAGTTCGTAGCCACCTTGAAAAGCATAAATTAATCAACGAATCTCAGCATGGTTTTACAAAGGGGCGTTCCTGCCTTACGAATTTATTAACTTTTTTCACTAAGGTATTTGAGGAGGTAGATCATGGTAATGAATATGATATTGTGTATATGGGCTTCAGTAAGGCTTTTGACAGGGTCCCACATCAGAGACTATTGAGGAAAATTAAAGCACATGGAATAGGAGGAGAAATTTTTTCCTGGATAGAGGCATGGTTGACAAATAGGCAGCAGAGAGTTTGCATAAATGGGGAGAAATCAGAGTGGGGAAGCGTCACGAGCGGTGTTCCACAGGGGTCAGTGTTGGGCCCCCTGCTGTTCACAATCTACATAAACGACATAGATGAGGGCATAAAGAGCGACATCGGCAAGTTTGCCGATGACACCAAAATAGGCCGTCGAATTCATTCTGACGAGGACATTCGAGCACTCCAGGAAGATTTGAATAGACTGATGCAGTGGTCGGAGAAGTGGCAGATGCAGTTTAATATAGACAAATGCAAAGTTCTAAATGTTGGACAGGACAATAACCATGCCACATATAAACTAAATAATGTAGATCTTAATATTACGGATTGCGAAAAAGATTTAGGAGTTCTGGTTAGCAGTAATCTGAAACCAAGACAACAGTGCATAAGTGTTCGCAATAAAGCTAATAGAATCCTTGGCTTCATATCAAGAAGCATAAATAATAGGAGTCCTCAGGTTTTTCTTCAACTCTATACATCCTTGGTTAGGCCTCATTTAGATTATGCTGCACAGTTTTGGTCACCGTATTACAGAATGGATATAAATTCTCTGGAAAATGTACGAAGGAGGATGACAAAGTTGATCCCATGTATCAGAAACCTTCCCTATGAGGATAGACTAAGGGCCCTGAATCTGCACTCTCTAGAAAGACGTAGAATTAGGGGGGATATGATTGAGGTGTATAAATGGAAGACAGGAATAAATAAAGGGGATGTAAATAGTGTGCTGAAAATATCTAGCCTAGACAGGACTCGCAGCAATGGTTTTAAGTTGGAAAAATTCAGATTCAGGAAGGATATAGGAAAGTACTGGTTTGGTAATAGAGTTGTGGATGAGTGGAACAAACTCCCAAGTACCGTTATAGAGGCCAGAACGTTGTGTAGCTTTAAAAATAGGTTGGATAAATACATGAGTGGATGTGGGTGGGTGTGAGTTGGACCTGATAGCTTGTGCTACCAGGTCGGTTGCCGTGTTCCTCCCTTAAGTCAATGTGACCTGACCTGACTAGGTTGGGTGCATTGGCTTAAGCCGGTAGGAGACTTGGACCTGCCTCGCATGGGCCAGTAGGCCTTCTGCAGTGTTCCTTCGTTCTTATGTTCTTCTTCTTATGAGTATACACACTGGAGTACACACACTGGAGTACACACACCAGTGGATGGAACAGTATAAGTAACGTAAGAGTAACCACGGATCAACATTAACTCTTCCATTTATCACCACCAGATCTTGCAACCACTTGGTGTAGAGTGCCAGTGCCTTGGCACTGGCACTCTACACCCTCATTTAAGGACTAAAAAAAAGATGGTAATCAGTATAATGTTCAGAGATACTTCATCCCCAGCATCCAGCTCCAACACCTTCATAATTTTACACCTAGACAATACTGGACGGACATCGCTGCAAACTTGCACACTGAGATGACTCCTTACGATGGATAGTATACTGTACAATATCAGCCACCGATGAAAATACAAAGACTAAGAGAGAACTCAACAGTTGTGAAAGTGTAACTTAAATGATAATGAAAAAAAATTGTTGCTGATCAGCCAGGCTGTGGTGTCCACGATTACTGATGTGCAGTTAGCATCAAAAGTCTGACCACAGCATCATGTATGAGGACTGGTCTGAGATCGGGCCGCGGGCACGATGGTTCCCCTATGACCGTATAACGAGTAGATAACAACACGTGTGTTATCTCTCACAGATATGTGGAGACAACACTGAGATCAACAGGTGTGTGGTGACAACACTGAGATCAACAGGTGTGTGGTGACAACACAGATCAACAGGTGTGTGGTGACAACACTGAGATCAACAGGTGTGTGGTGACAACACTGAGATCAACAGGTGTGTGGTGACAACACTGAGATCAACAGGTGTGTGGTGACAACACTGAGATCAGCAGATGTGTGGTGACAACACTCACACACCTGTTGATCTCAATGTCACCACACACCTGTTGATCTCAGTGTCACCACACACCTGTTGATCTCAGTGTCACCACACACCTGTTGATCTCAGTGTCACCACACATACTGAACTTGCTCTTGTTTGTTTCTCTGAGACACGTTTGTGGGTCTCGTTATCTCCCCAGTATATTCAATATTTCCCCTTGACATCACCCAACTGAAATACTTCAATTATCTCCCCCCTTACCCCCTCCCCTTCCCTCACCATCCCTTCCCCTTGCCGCGGCAATACTCAGTAACCTTCCCATCATTCCCTGCCTTCCCCATTACCCCTTCCCTCCCCGTTGCCCTCTCCTCCCCACAGCAATACCTCAGTAACCTCCCCACCACAACAGCTCCGAGATCTGCAATTCGACAAGTTAGATAAATCTGCTGGTGTGCGGCCGGGGCTGTAGGTGCATAGTACAGTGATAGTGTGGGTTTAGTGGTAGTGGTGATGGGTGGTGGCGGTGGTAGTGGTGATGGGTGGTGGTGGTGGTAGTGGTGATGGGTGGTGGTAGTGGTAGTGGTGATGGGTGGTGGTGGTGGTAGTGA
>NC_091292.1:81853855-81881355 GCF_038502225.1 Cherax quadricarinatus | reverse complement strand
GCACTCACTGGTAACACCAGTAGCACTCGCTGGTAACACTTACTAGTGACACTGGTTACACCAGTAGCAATCACTGGTAACACTTACCAGTGGCAGTCACTGGTAACACTAGTGGTACTCACTGGCAACACTTACCAGTGGTACTCACTGGTAACACTTACCAGTGGTACTCACTAGTAACACTTACCAGTGGCACTCACTGGTAACACAAAGAGCACTCGCTGGTAACACTACCAGTGGCACACACTGGTAACACTAACCAGTTGTACTCACTGGTAACACTAGTGGCACCAAAATAGGCCGTCCAATTCATTCTAATGAGGACACTAGAGCACTCCAGGATGATTTGAATAGACTGACGCAATGGTCGGAGAAGTGGCAGATGCAGTTTAATATTGACAAATGCAAAGTTCTAAATGTTGGACAGTTAAATAACCATGCCACATATAAACTAAATAATGCAGATCTTAATACTACTGATTGCGAAAAGGATTTAGGAGTTCTGGTTAGCAGTAATCTAAAACCAAGACAACAGTGCATTAGTGTTCGCAATAAAGCTAACAGCATTCTTGGCTTCATATCTAGAAGTATAAATAATAGAAGTCCTCAGGTTGTTCTTCAACTCTATATATCCTTGGTTAGGCCTCATTTAGACTATGCTGCTCAGTTCTGGTCACCGTATTACAGAATGGATATAAATACAGAGGAGGATGACAAAGATGATCCCATGTATCAGAAACCTTCCCTATGAGGATAGACTGAGGGCCCTGAATCTGCACTCCCTCGAAAGGCGTAGAATTAGGGGGGATATGATTGAGGTGTATAAATGGAAAACAGGAATAAATAAAGGGGATGTAAATAGTGTGCTGAAAATTTCCAGCCATGACAGGACTCGCAGCAATGGTTTCAAGTTGGAAAAATTCAGATTCAGGAAGGATATAGGAAAGCACTGGTTTGGTAATAGAGTTGTGGATGAGTGGAACAAACTCCCGAGTACAGTTATTGAGGCTAAAACGTTGTGTAGTTTTAAAAATAGGTTGGATAAATGCATGAGTGGGTGTGGGTGGGTGTGAGTTGGACCTGACTAGCTTGTGCTGCTGGGTCTGGTGCAGTGCTCCATCCTTAAGTGGAGGCGACCAGACTGGATGGGACATTAGGCTAATCCGGGGTGGGGGGGGTCATTGGTCTAATCCGGGGGGGAAATGGCCCTGCTCCGCATGGGTCAGTAGACCTGTTGCAGTGTTCCTTCTTTCTTATGTTCTTATGAGTTTCGAGAATCTCACTACTCTCGGAGCCCGGCCATGGGTCAGGCTCGTCTGGTGCTAGCCTGGTCAACCAGGCTGTTGCTGCTGGTGGCCCGCTGACCCACATATCCATCACAGCCTGGTTGATCTGGCACCTGGTAAAGATACTTGTTCAGTTTACTTTTGAAGATTTCTACACTTGTTTCAGCAGTGTTTCTGATATTTTTTGGTGAGATGTTGAATAGTCTGAGGTCAATGACATTGATACAGTGCTCCCTTATTGTGCTCAGTGCACTCCTGCTTTTCACTGGAACAAGGTCCTCAAGTAATTTCCATGTATATATTATCATGTATCTCTCTCTCACCCGCTTCAGGGAGTACATATTTAAGACTTTAAGACGTTCCCAGTAATTTCAATACTTTACTGACTCTATGTCGGCCGTGAACGATCTCTTTATTTGCTCCAGTTTTGACATTTCTCCTGATAAATTAGACACATGTGCGACACTTGTTGCACATGTGTCTAATTTATCAACATGTCGGTTCTCTGAACCATTCATCTACAAGACATTTCTGCTGCCCTGAACGGTGCCGTCAACACTGAGTAATATTCCAAATTAGGAAGCACGAGCGATTTAAAAAGTGCCACCAGTGGCATTATTTCCCAAGTTTTGAAAGTGTCATCTGCAAATGATGAAACAAAAGTGTCACGGGTGTTTTTTTATCTATGATATAAGGATGAGAAACAGCAGAGGTGCCAGGACAGTGCCTCAGGGAACCAAGCTTATTGCCTCGCTGATGCTAGATTTTGCTCTGTTTAACTTTTTGTGTTGTGTATGTTAGGAATCCAAAAAAAACACTTGCCTACCTTCCCTGTAATGCCATAGACATTACAGGGAACACTCTTTGGGTCCACTCCTTGGTGGCACTCAGTGCCACACACTGACATTCTAGTGGCACTAACTAGTGACACTCACTAGTGGCACACACTAGTGACACTCACTGCTGGCACACACTAGTGGCACTCACTAGTGGCACTCACTAGTGGCATACACTAGTGGCACACACTAGTGGTGCTCTCGGCTATAAACTACAGCACCGGCTAACAAGGGGATGACAACGTCTGGTCATTACCAGCTTAACCACTGACAGTGAGGGGAGTACTGTCTGTGTCGTCTGTCATACAACCACAAGGGAATGAGAGTTAACGAAGTTTGATCCAAGGAAGGTGAGGGTAGCTTCAATTCTCTGGACAAACAGGCATTTACCAGCACAAAGACAACTCCCTTGACGAGAGGCAGCCAATCAGCAGACCACCAGCCAATCACCAGACCACCATCCAATCAGCAGACCACCAGCCAATCACCAGACCACCATCCAATCAACAGACCACTAGCCAATCACCAGACCACTAGCCAATCACCAGGCAATTAGCCAATCATCAGACCACCAGCCAATCACCAGACCACTAGCCAGTCACCAGACCACTTGCCAATCACCAGAACACTAGCCAGTCACCAGAACACTAGCCAGTCACCAGACCACCAGCCAATCACCAGACCACTAGCCAATCACCAGACCACTAACTAATCACCAGACCACTAGCCAATTACCAGACCAGCCAATCACAAGACCACTAGCCAATCATCAGACCACTAGCCAATCACCAGACCACCAGCCAATCACCAGACCACTAGCCAATCACCCAATCACCAGACCTCTAGCCAATCACCCATCACTCGACCACCAGCCAATCAACAGACCACTAGCCAATCACCCATCACCAGACCACCAGCTAATCAACAGACCATTAGCCAATCACCAGACCACTAGCCAATCACCCATCACCAGACCACTAGCCAATCACCCATCACCAGACCATCAGCCAATTAACAGACCACTAGCCAATCACCAGACCACCAGCCAATCAACAGACCACTAGCCAATCACCAGACCACCAGCCAATCAACAGACCACTATCCAATCACTCATCACCAGACCACCAGCCAATCAACAGACCACTAGCCAATCACCCATCACCAGACCACCAGCCAATCGACAGACCATTAGCCAATCACCCATCACCAGACCACCAGCCAATGAACAGACCACTAGCCAATCACCCATCACCAGACCACCAGCCAGTCACCAAACCACGAACCAATCACCAGACCACCAGCCAATAACAAGACCACCAGCCAATTACAAATCAACAGACCAGCAAATAACCAATCACCAGACCACTAGCAAATTCCCAATCGCCAAACCACCAAAAAATCACCAGATCACCAATCTCACAAGGCCACCAGAAAATCACCAATCATCAGATTAGCCAGTCACCAGAAAAGCAACCAATAACCAATCACCAGATCACTAGCGAATCACAATCATAAAAATACAAGCAAATCACCAGACCACCAGCCAATCACGTCGTTTTGACCATGCAGTTAAGAAGAAGGGGGAGGGGGAGGGGGAGAGAGAGAGGGTAGTAGTTTTCTTAATAAGGGAGGCCTCCCCCTCCCTTTCGCAACTCACCCCCTCTTCCCATAATCTTCCCGCCCCTCCCTCCATATCCTTTTTCTACCCCTTCCCTTCTGATCCCTCTCCTCCCCACTCCTCTCATGTCTCCTTCCCACTCCTCTCCTCACGTCTCCTCCCCACTCTTCTCCTCATGTCTCCTCCCCACTCCTCTCCTCATGTCTCATCCCCACTCCTCTCCTCACGTCTCCTCCCCACTCCTCTCATGTCTCCTCCCCACTCCTCTCCTCATGTCTCCTCCCCACTCCTCTCATGTCTCCTCCCCACTCCACTCCTCACGTCTCCTCCCCACTCCTTTCCTCACGTCTCCTCCCCACTCCTCTCCTCACGTCTCCCCCCCACTCCTCTCATGTCTCCTCCCCACTCCTCTCATGTCTCCTCCCCACTCCTCTCCTCACGTCTCCTCCACACTCCTCTCCTCACGTCTCCTCCCCACTCCTCTCCTCACGTCTCCTCCCCACTCCTCTCCTCACGTCTCCTCCCCACTCCTCTCCTGTCTCCTCCCCACTCCTCTCCTCACGTCTCCTCCCCACTCCTCTCCTCATGTCTCTTCCCCACTCCTCTACTCACGTCTCCTCCCCACTCTCCTCACGTCTCCTCCCCACTCCTCTCCTCACGTCTCCTCCCCACTCCTCTCCTCACGTCTCCTCCCCACTCCTCTCCTCACGTCTCCTCCCCACTCCTCTACTCACGTCTCCTCCCCACTCTCCTCACGTCTCCTCCCCACTCCTCTCATGTCTCCTCCCCACTCCTCTCCTCACGTCTCCTCCCCACTCCTCTCCTCACGTCTCCTCCCCACTCCTCTCCTCACGTCCCCTCCCCACTCCTCTCCTCCACAAACAGACCAATAACACAATAGAATGAGGGGAAGGTTCTGTTGATGGAGGGGAAGGTTCTGTTGATGGAGGGGAAGGTTCTGTTGATGGAGGGGAAGGTTCTGTTGATGGACGGGAAGGTTCTGTTGATGAAGAGGAAGGTTCTGTTGATGGAGGGGAAGGTTCTGTTGATGAAGGGGAAGGTTCTGTTGATGGAGGGGAAGGTTCTGTTGGAGGGAAAGGTTCTGTTAGAGGGGAAGGTTCTGTTCGAGGGAAAGGTTCTGTTGGAGGGGAAGGTTTTGTTGGAGGGGAAGGTTCTGTTGGAGGGGAATGTTCTGTTGGAGGGGAAGGTTCTGTTGGAGGGGAAGGTTCTGTTGGAAGGGAAGGTTCTGTTGGAGGGGAAGGTCCTATTGGAGAGGAAGGTTCTGTTGGAGGGGAAGGTTCTGTTGGAGGGGAAGGTTCTGTTGGAGGGGAATGTTCTGTTGGAGGGGAAGGTTCTGTTGGAGTGAAAGGTTCTGTTGGAGGGGAAGATTCTGTTGGAGGGGAAGGTTCTGTTGGAAGGGAAGGTCCTGTTGGAGGGGAAGGTTCTATTGGAGGGGAATGTTCTGTTGGAAGGGAAGGTTCTGTTGGAAGGAAGGTCCTGTTGGAGGGGAAGGTCCTGTTGGAGGGGAAGGTTCTGTTGGAGGGGAAGGTTCTGTTGGAGGGGAGGGTTCTGTTGATGGAGGGGAAGGTTCTGTTGGAGGGGAAGATTCTGTTGATGGAGGGGAAGGTTCTGTTGGAAGGGAAGGTCCTGTTGGAGGGGAAGGTTCTGTTGGAGGGGAATGTTCTGTTGGAGGGGAATGTTCTGTTGGAAGGGAAGGTTCTGGTGGAGGGGAAGGTCCTGTTGCAGGGGAAGGTTCTGTTGGAGGGGAAGGTTCTGTTGATGGAGGGGAAGGTTCTGTTGGAGGGGAAGATTCTGTTAGAAGGGAAGGTTCTGTTGATGGAGGGGAAGGTTCTGTTGATGGAGGGGAAGGTTCTGTTGATGGAGGGGAAGGTTCTATTGATGGAGGGGAAGGTTCTGTTGATGGACGGGGAGGTTCTGTTGGAGGGGAAGGTTCTGTTGATGGAGGGGAAGGTTCTGTTGATGGAAAGACTTAAGAGGACAGTGAAATCACCGACTCAGATGACGTCACCGACGCAGGTGAGATCACTGTCGCAAGTGACGTCAATGACGCAAGTGACGTCGCTGACGCAGATGACGTCACTGACGCAGGTGACGTCACCGACGCAGGTGACATCACTGTCGCAAGTGACGTCAATGACGCAACTGACGTCGCTGACGCAGATGACGTCACTGACGCAGGTGACGTCACTGACGCAGGTGACATCACTGTCGCAAGTGACGTCAATGACGCAAGTGACGTCGCTGACGCAGATGACGTCACTGACGCAGGTGACGTCACTGACGCAGATGACGTCACTGACGCAGGTGACGTCACTGACGCAGGTGACATCACTGTCGCAGGTGACGTCAATGACGCAAGTGACGTCACTGACGCAGGTGACGTCACTGACGCAGGTGACGTCACTGACGCAGGTGACGTCACTGACGCAGGTGACGTCACTGACGCAGGTGACGTCACTGACGCAGGTGACGTCACTCACGCAGGTGACGTCACTGACGCAGGTGACGTCACTGACGCAGGTGACGTCACTGACGCAGGTGACGTCACTGACGCAGGTGACGTCACTCACGCAGGTGACGTCACTGACGCAGGTGACGTCACTGACGCAGGTGACGTCACTGACGCAGGTGACGTCACTCACGCAGGTGACGTCACTGACGCAGGTGACGTCACTGACGCAGGTGACGTCACTGACGCAGGTGACGTCACTGACGCAGGTGACGTCACTGACGCAGGTGACGTCACTGACGCAGGTGACGTCACTCACGCAGGTGACGTCACTGACGCAGGTGACGTCACTGACGCAGGTGACGTCACTCACGCAGGTGACGTCACTGACGCAGGTGACGTCACTGACGCAGGTGACGTCACTGACGCAGGTGACGTCACTGACGCAGGTGACGTCACTGACGTTACTTCAACACAAAAACCTTAAAAAAAAGTTGGAACAATTCCATGTTTATAAAAGACGTTGAAAGATATTTTCACGGTGAGTGAATGATGGGAGGGGGAGGGGGAGGGGGAGGGGGAGGGGGAGGGGGAGGGGGAGGGGGAGGGGAGGGGGAGGGGAAAGGAGAGACGATGAAAGAGAAGGGAAGAAAGTGGTGAAGGGGAGATTGTAAGGGGGAGGGGGTGGGAGAGCGGGGGGGGGAGGGGGAGCAGGGGGAGGGGGTGGGAGAGCGGGGGAAGAGGGGGAGCAGGGGGAAAGGGACGAGGAAGGATGAGGAAAAAGAAGGAGAAGTGATGGGGAAAATGGTGAAAGGAATTTACGGAAAAAAAGATGAGATGGAGAGAGCGATGGGGGGGAGGGAGAGAGGGGGAAGGAGAGAGGGGGAAGGAGAGAGGGGGAAGGAGAGAGGGGGAAGGAGAGAGGGGGAAGGAAGGGAATGAAGAAGGGAGGAAAGAACATAGAGGAGGGAAGAAAGAAAAGGGAACATGGGAGGGAGAGAAGGGAAGGGAATGCGAAGGGAGGGAGGGAAGGGAGGGGCGGAAGGGAGGGAGGGAAGGAAGGGACGGATAGGAGGGACGGAAGGGAAGAAAGGAAGGAAGGGAGGGAGGGAAGGGAGGAAAGGGAGGGAAGGGAGGGAAGGGAGGGAAGAGAGGGAAGGGACGGAAGGGAGGGAAGGGAGGGAAGAGAGGGAAGGGAGGGAAGGGAGGGAAGGGAGGGAAGAGAGGGAAGGGAGGGAAGGGAGGTTGAGAGTAAAAGCGTCATAAAGATAGAGAACGAGCACACAGATCCACTAATCAAATCATTCAACAAACCCAGACTACTACCACTGCTACCACCACTGCTACCACCACTGCTACTACCACTGCTACTACCACTGCTACCACCACTGCTACCACCACTGCTACCACCACTGCTACCACCACTGCTACCACCACTGCTACCACCACTGCTACCACCACTGCTACTACCACTGCTACCACCACTGCTACCACCACTGCTACCACCACTGCTACCACCACTGCTACCACCACTGCTACCACCACTGCTACTACCACTGCTACTACCACTGCTACTACCACTGCTACCACCACTGCTACCACTGCTACCACCACTGCTACCACCACTGCTACTACCACTGCTACTACCACTGCTACTACCACTGCTACCACCACTGCTACTACCACTGCTACTACCACTGCTACCACCACTGCTACTACCACTGCTACTACCACTGCTACCACCACTGCTACCACCACTGCTACCACCACTGCTACCACCACTGCTACCACCACTGCTACCACCACTGCTACTACCACTGCTACTACCACTGCTACTACCACTGCTACCACCACTGCTACTACCACTGCTACCACCACTGCTACTACCACTGCTACCACCACTGCTACTACCACTGCTACTACCACTGCTACTACCACTGCTACTACCACTGCTACTACCACTGCTACTACCACTGCTACCACCACTGCTACCACCACTGCTACCACCACTGCTACCACCACTGCTACTACCACTGCTACCACCACTGCTACTACCACTGCTACCACCACTGCTACCACCACTGCTACTACCACTGCTACCACCACTGCTACCACCACTGCTACCACCACTGCTACTACCACTGCTACTACCACTGCTACTACCACTGCTACTACCACTGCTACTACCACTGCTACCACCACTGCTACCACCACTGCTACTACCACTGCTACTACCACTGCTACTACCACTGCTACTACCACTGCTACTACCACTGCTACCACCACTGCTACCACCACTGCTACTACCACTGCTACCACCACTGCTACCACCACTGCTACTACCACTGCTACTACCACTGCTACCACCACTGCTACCACCACTGCTACCACCACTGCTACTACCACTGCTACTACCACTGCTACCACCACTGCTACTACCACTGCTACTACCACTGCTACTACCACTGCTACTACCACTGCTACCACCACTGCTACCACCACTGCTACTACCACTGCTGCTACCACTGCTACTACCACTGCTACTACCACTGCTACCACCACTGCTACCACCACTGCTACTACCACTGCTACTACCACTGCTACCACCACTGCTACCACCACTGCTACTACCACTGCTACTACCACTGCTACTACCACTGCTACTACCACTGCTACCACCACTGCTACTACCACTGCTACTACCACTGCTACTACCACTGCTACTACCACTGCTACTACCACTGCTACCACCACTGCTACCACCACTGCTACTACCACTGCTACTACCACTGCTACTACCACTGCTACCACCACTGCTACTACCACTGCTACTACCACTGCTACCACCACTGCTACTACCACTGCTACTACCACTGCTACCACCACTGCTACTACCACTGCTACTACCACTGCTACCACCACTGCTACCACCACTGCTACCACCACTGCTACCACCACTGCTACTACCACTGCTACTACCACTGCTACTACCACTGCTACCACCACTGCTACCACCACTGCTACCACCACTGCTACCACCACTGCTACTACCACTGCTACTACCACTGCTACCACCACTGCTACTACCACTGCTACCACCACTGCTACTACCACTGCTACCACCACTGCTACTACCACTGCTACCACCACTGCTACCACCACTGCTACTACCACTGCTACCACCACTGCTACCACCACTGCTACCACCACTGCTACTACCACTGCTACTACCACTGCTACCACCACTGCTACCACCACTGCTACCACCACTGCTACTACCACTGCTACTACCACTGCTACCACCACTGCTACTACCACTGCTACCACCACTACTACCACTGCTACTACCACCACTGCTACTACCACTGCTACTACCACTGCTACTACCACTGCTACCACCACTGCTACTACCACTGCTACCACCACTGCTACTACCACTGCTACCACCACTGCTACTACCACTGCTACTACCACTGCTACCACCACTGCTACTACCACTGCTACCACCACTGCTACCACCACTGCTACTACCACTGCTACTACCACTGCTACTACCACTGCTACCACTGCTACCACCACTGCTACCACCACTGCTACCACCACTGCTACCACTGCTACCACCACTGCTACTACCACTGCTACTACCACTGCTACTACCACTGCTACTACCACTGCTACCACCACTGCTACCACCACTGCTACTACCACTGCTACTACCACTGCTACTACCACTGCTACTACCACTGCTACCACCACTGCTACCACCACTGCTACCACCACTGCTACCACCACTGCTACCACCACTGCTACCACCACTGCTACTACCACTGCTACTACCACTGCTACTACCACTGCTACTACCACTGCTACCACCACTGCTACCACCACTGCTACTACCACTGCTACTACCACTGCTACCACCACTGCTACTACCACTGCTACCACCACTGCTACTACCACTGCTACCACCACTGCTACCACCACTGCTACTACCACTGCTACTACCACTGCTACTACCACTGCTACCACCACTGCTACTACCACTGCTACTACCACTGCTACCACCACTGCTACTACCACTGCTACCACCACTGCTACTACCACTGCTACTACCACTGCTACTACCACTGCTACTACCACTGCTACCACCACTGCTACTACCACTGCTACCACCACTGCTACTACCACTGCTACTACCACTGCTACTACCACTGCTACTACCACTGCTACTACCACTGCTACCACCACTGCTACTACCACTGCTACCATCACTGCTACTACCACTGCTACTACCACTGCTACTACCACTGCTACTACCACTGCTACTACCACTGCTACCACCACTGCTACCACCACTGCTACTACCACTGCTACTACCACTGCTACTACCACTGCTACTACCACTGCTACTACCACTGCTACTACCACTGCTACCACCACTGCTACTACCACTGCTACCACCACTGCTACTACCACTGCTACTGCCACTGCTACCACCACTGCTACTACCACTGCTACTACCACTGCTACTACCACTGCTACCACCACTGCTACTACCACTGCTACTACCACTGCTACCACCACTGCTACTACCACTGCTACTACCACTGCTACTACCACTGCTACTACCACTGCTACCACCACTGCTACTACCACTGCTACCACCACTGCTACTACCACTGCTACCACCACTGCTACTACCACTGCTACTACCACTGCTACTACCACTGCTACTACCACTGCTACTACCACTGCTACTACCACTGCTACCACCACTGCTACCACCACTGCTACTACCACTGCTACTACCACTGCTGCTACCACTGCTACTACCACTGCTACCACCACTGCTACTACCACTGCTACCACCACTGCTACTACCACTGCTACTACCACTGCTACTACCACTGCTACTACCACTGCTACTACCACTGCTACTACCACTGCTACCACCACTGCTACCACCACTGCTACCACCACTGCTACTACCACTGCTACTACCACTGCTACCACCACTGCTACCACCACTGCTACTACCACTGCTACTACCACTGCTGCTACCACTGCTACTACCACTGCTACCACCACTGCTACTACCACTGCTACCACCACTGCTACCACCACTGCTACTACCACTGCTACTACCACTGCTACTACCACTGCTACTACCACTGCTACCACCACTGCTACCACCACTGCTACTACCACTGCTACCACCACTGCTACCACCACTGCTACTACCACTGCTACCACCACTGCTACTACCACTGCTACTACCACTGCTACTACCACTGCTACTACCACTGCTACTACCACTGCTACTACCACTGCTACCACCACTGCTACCACCACTGCTACCACCACTGCTACCACCACTGCTACTACCACTGCTACTACCACTGCTACCACCACTGCTACCACCACTGCTACTACCACTGCTACTACCACTGCTACCACCACTGCTACTACCACTGCTACCACCACTGCTACCACCACTGCTACTACCACTGCTACTACCACTGCTACTACCACTGCTACCACCACTGCTACCACCACTGCTACTACCACTGCTACTACCACTGCTACCACCACTGCTACCACCACTGCTACTACCACTGCTACTACCACTGCTACCACCACTGCTACTACCACTGCTACTACCACTGCTACCACCACTGCTACCACCACTGCTACCACCACTGCTACTACCACTGCTACTACCACTGCTACTACCACTGCTACCACCACTGCTACTACCACTGCTACTACCACTGCTACTTCCACTGCTACTACCACTGCTACTACCACTGCTACCACCACTGCTACTACCACTGCTACTACCACTGCTACTACCACTGCTACCACCACTGCTACCACCACTGCTACTACCACTGCTACTACCACTGCTACCACCACTGCTACTACCACTGCTACTACCACTGCTACTACCACTGCTACTACCACTGCTACTACCACTGCCACTACTGCTACTACCACTGCCACTACTGCTACTACCACTGCTACTACTGCTACTATCACTGCTACTACCACTGCTACTACCACTGCTACAACCACTGCTACCACCACTGCTACTACCACTGCTACTACCACTGCTACTACCACTGCTACCACCACTGCTACTACCACTGCTACTACCACTGCTACTACCACTGCTACCACCACTGCTACCACCACTGCTACTACCACTGCTACTACCACTGCTACCACCACTGCTACTACCACTGCTACTACCACTGCTACCACCACTGCTACCACCACTGCTACCACCACTGCTACCACCACTGCTACCACCACTGCTACCACCACAGCTACTACCACTGCTACCACCACTGCTACCACCACTGCTACCACCACTGCTACTACCACTGCTACCACCACTGCTACTACCACTGCTACTACCACTGCTACTACCACTGCTACTACCACTGCTACCACCACTGCTACCACCACTGCTACTACCACTGCTACTACCACTGCTACTACCACTGCTACTACCACTGCTACTACCACTGCTACTACCACTGCTACCACCACTGCTACTACCACTGCTACCACCACTGCTACTACCACTGCTACTGCCACTGCTACCACCACTGCTACTACCACTGCTACTACCACTGCTACTACCACTGCTACTACCACTGCTACCACCACTGCTACTACCACTGCTACTACCACTGCTACCACCACTGCTACTACCACTGCTACTACCACTGCTACTACCACTGCTACTACCACTGCTACCACCACTGCTACTACCACTGCTACCACCACTGCTACTACCACTGCTACCACCACTGCTACTACCACTGCTACTACCACTGCTACTACCACTGCTACTACCACTGCTACTACCACTGCTACTACCACTGCTACCACCACTGCTACTACCACTGCTACTACCACTGCTACTACCACTGCTACTACCACTGCTACCACCACTGCTACTACCACTGCTACCACCACTGCTACTACCACTGCTACTACCACTGCTACTACCACTGCTACTACCACTGCTACTACCACTGCTACCACCACTGCTACCACCACTGCTACCACCACTGCTACTACCACTGCTACTACCACTGCTACCACCACTGCTACCACCACTGCTACTACCACTGCTACTACCACTGCTGCTACCACTGCTACTACCACTGCTACCACCACTGCTACTACCACTGCTACCACCACTACTACCACCACTGCTACTACCACTGCTACTACCACTGCTACTACCACTGCTACCACCACTGCTACCACCACTGCTACTACCACTGCTACTACCACTGCTACCACCACTGCTACTACCACTGCTACTACCACTGCTACTACCACTGCTACTACCACTGCTACTACCACTGCTACCACCACTGCTACCACCACTGCTACTACCACTGCTACTACCACTGCTACTACCACTGCTACTACCACTGCTACTACCACTGCTACTACCACTGCTACCACCACTGCTACCACCACTGCTACTACCACTGCTACTACCACTGCTACTACCACTGCTACCACCACTGCTACTACCACTGCTACTACCACTGCTACTACCACTGCTACCACCACTGCTACCACCACTGCTACTACCACTGCTACTACCACTGCTACCACCACTGCTACTACCACTGCTACTACCACTGCTACCACCACTGCTACCACCACTGCTACCACCACTGCTACCACCACTGCTACCACCACTGCTACCACCACAGCTACTACCACTGCTACTACCACTGCTACCACCACTGCTACCACCACTGCTACCACCACTGCTACTACCACTGCTACCACCACTGCTACTACCACTGCTACTACCACTGCTACTACCACTGCTACTACCACTGCTACTACCACTGCTACCACCACTGCTACCACCACTGCTACTACCACTGCTACTACCACTGCTACTACCACTGCTACTACCACTGCTACTACCACTGCTACTACCACTGCTACCACCACTGCTACTACCACTGCTACCACCACTGCTACTACCACTGCTACTGCCACTGCTACCACCACTGCTACTACCACTGCTACTACCACTGCTACTACCACTGCTACTACCACTGCTACCACCACTGCTACTACCACTGCTACTACCACTGCTACCACCACTGCTACTACCACTGCTACTACCACTGCTACTACCACTGCTACTACCACTGCTACCACCACTGCTACTACCACTGCTACCACCACTGCTACTACCACTGCTACCACCACTGCTACTACCACTGCTACTACCACTGCTACTACCACTGCTACTACCACTGCTACTACCACTGCTACTACCACTGCTACTACCACTGCTACCACCACTGCTACTACCACTGCTACTACCACTGCTGCTACCACTGCTACTACCACTGCTACCACCACTGCTACTACCACTGCTACCACCACTGCTACTACCACTGCTACTACCACTGCTACTACCACTGCTACTACCACTGCTACTACCACTGCTACCACCACTGCTACCACCACTGCTACCACCACTGCTACTACCACTGCTACTACCACTGCTACCACCACTGCTACCACCACTGCTACTACCACTGCTACTACCACTGCTGCTACCACTGCTACTACCACTGCTACCACCACTGCTACTACCACTGCTACCACCACTGCTACCACCACTGCTACTACCACTGCTACTACCACTGCTACTACCACTGCTACCACCACTGCTACCACCACTGCTACTACCACTGCTACCACCACTGCTACCACCACTGCTACTACCACTGCTACCACCACTGCTACTACCACTGCTACTACCACTGCTACTACCACTGCTACTACCACTGCTACTACCACTGCTACTACCACTGCTACCACCACTGCTACCACCACTGCTACCACCACTGCTACTACCACTGCTACTACCACTGCTACCACCACTGCTACCACCACTGCTACTACCACTGCTACTACCACTGCTACCACCACTGCTACTACCACTGCTACCACCACTGCTACCACCACTGCTACTACCACTGCTACTACCACTGCTACTACCACTGCTACCACCACTGCTACCACCACTGCTACTACCACTGCTACTACCACTGCTACCACCACTGCTACCACCACTGCTACTACCACTGCTACTACCACTGCTACCACCACTGCTACTACCACTGCTACTACCACTGCTACTACCACTGCTACCACCACTGCTACTACCACTGCTACTACCACTGCTACCACCACTGCTACCACCACTGCTACTACCACTGCTACTACCACTGCTACTACCACTGCTACTACCACTGCTACTACCACTGCTACTACCACTGCTACTACCACTGCTACCACCACTGCTACCACCACTGCTACTACCACTGCTACTACCACTGCTACTACCACTGCTACCACCACTGCTACTACCACTGCTACTACCACTGCTACTACCACTGCTACTACCACTGCTACCACCACTGCTACTACCACTGCTACTACCACTGCTACCACCACTGCTACTACCACTGCTACTACCACTGCTACTACCACTGCTACTACCACTGCTACCACCACTGCTACCACCACTGCTACTACCACTGCTACTACCACTGCTACCACCACTGCTACCACCACTGCTACTACCACTGCTACTACCACTGCTACTACCACTGCTACTACCACTGCTACCACCACTGCTACCACCACTGCTACCACCACTGCTACTACCACTGCTACTACCACTGCTACTACCACTGCTACCACCACTGCTACTACCACTGCTACTACCACTGCTACTTCCACTGCTACCACTGCTACTACCACTGCTACCACCACTGCTACTACCACTGCTACTACCACTGCTACCACCACTGCTACCACCACTGCTACTACCACTGCTACTACCACTGCTACCACCACTGCTACTACCACTGCTACTACCACTGCTACTACCACTGCTACTACCACTGCTACCACCACTGCTACCACCACTGCTACTACCACTGCTACTACCACTGCTACTACCACTGCTACTACCACTGCTACCACCACTGCTACCACCACTGCTACTACCACTGCTACTACCACTGCTACTACCACTGCTACCACCACTGCTACTACCACTGCTACTACCACTGCTACTACCACTGCTACTACCACTGCTACCACCACTGCTACCACCACTGCTACTACCACTGCTACTACCACTGCTACCACCACTGCTACTACCACTGCTACTACCACTGCTACCACCACTGCTACCACCACTGCTACCACCACTGCTACCACCACTGCTACCACCACAGCTACTACCACTGCTACTACCACTGCTACCACCACTGCTACCACCACTGCTACCACCACTGCTACTACCACTGCTACCACCACTGCTACCACCACTGCTACTACCACTGCTACCACCACTGCTACCACCACTGCTACTACCACTGCTACTACCACTGCTACTACCACTGCTACCACCACTGCTACCACCACTGCTACCACCACTGCTACTACCACTGCTACTACCACTGCTACTACCACTGCTACTACCACTGCTACTACCACTGCTACTACCACTGCTACCACCACTGCTACCACCACTGCTACCACCACTGCTACTACCACTGCTACTACCACTGCTACCACCACTGCTACTACCACTGCTACTACCACTGCTACTACCACTGCTACTACCACTGCTACTACCACTGCTACTACCACTGCTACCACCACTGCTACTACCACTGCTACTACCACTGCTACCACCACTGCTACTACCACTGCTACTACCACTGCTACTACCACTGCTACTACCACTGCTACCACCACTGCTACCACCACTGCTACTACCACTGCTACTACCACTGCTACTACCACTGCTACTACCACTGCTACTACCACTGCTACTACCACTGCTACTACCACTGCTACCACCACTGCTACCACCACTGCTACTACCACTGCTACTACCACTGCTACTACCACTGCTACTACCACTGCTACTACCACTGCTACCACCACTGCTACCACCACTGCTACTACCACTGCTACTACCACTGCTACCACCACTGCTACTACCACTGCTACTACCACTGCTACTACCACTGCTACCACCACTGCTACCACCACTGCTACCACCACTGCTACTACCACTGCTACTACCACTGCTACTACCACTGCTACTACCACTGCTACCACCACTGCTACTACCACTGCTACTACCACTGCTACTACCACTGCTACTACCACTGCTACTACCACTGCTACTACCACTGCTACCACCACTGCTACTACCACTGCTACCACCACTGCTACTACCACTGCTACTACCACTGCTACTACCATTGCTACTACCACTGCTACTACCACTGCTACTACCACTGCTACTACCACTGCTACTACCATTACTACCACCACTGCTACTACCACTGCTACTACCACTGCTACTACCACTGCTACTACCACTGCTACCACCACTGCTACTACCACTGCTACTACCACTGCTACCACCACTGCTACTACCACCGCTACTACCACTGCTACTACCACTGCTACTACCACTGCTACTACCACTGCTACTACCACTGCTACCACCACTGCTACTACCACTGCTACTACCACTGCTACCACCACTGCTACTACCACTGCTACTACCACTGCTACTACCACTGCTACTACCACTGCTACTACCACTGCTACTACCACTGCTACTACCATTACTACCACCACTGTTACTACCACCACTGCTACTACCACTGCTACTACCACTGCTACTACCACTGCTACTACCACTGCTACTACCACTGCTACCACCACTGCTACCACCACTGCTACTACCACTGCTACTACCACTGCTACTACCACTGCTACTACCACTGCTACCACCACTGCTACTACCACTGCTACTACCACTGCTACTACCACTGCTACTACCACTGCTACTACCACTGCTACCACCACTGCTACCACCACTGCTACTACCACTGCTACTACCACTGCTACCACCACTGCTACCACCACTGCTACTACCACTGCTACTACCACTGCTACTACCACTGCTACTACCACTGCTACTACCACTGCTACCACCACTGCTACCACCACTGCTACTACCACTGCTACTACCACTGCTACTACCACTGCTACCACCACTGCTACCACCAGTGCTACTACCACTGCTACTACCACTGCTACCACCACTGCTACTACCACTGCTACCACCACTGCTACTACCACTGCTACTACCACTGCTACTACCACTGCTACCACCACTGCTACTACCACTGCTACCACCACTGCTACTACCACTGCTACTACCACTGCTACCACCACTGCTACTACCACTGCTACCACCACTGCTACTACCACTGCTACTACCACTGCTACTACCACTGCTACTACCACTGCTACTACCACTGCTACTACCACTGCTACTACCACTGCTACTACCACTGCTACTACCACCACTGCTACTACCACTGCTACTACCACTGCTACTACCACCACTGCTACTACCACTGCTACTACCACCACTGCTACTACCACTGCTACTACCACTGCTACTACCACCACTGCTACTACCACTGCTACTACCACCACTGCTACTACCACTGCTACTACCACTGCTACTATCACTGCTACTACCACCACTGCTACTACCACTGCTACTACCACTGCTACTACCACTGCTACTACCACCACTGCTACTACCACCACTGCTACTACCACTGCTACTACCACTGCTACTACCACTGCTACTACTACCACTGCTACTACATCACTGCTACTACACCACTGCTACTACACCACTGCTACTACACCACTGATACTACACTGATGCTACTACCACTGCTACTACACCACTGCTACTATACCACTGCTACTACACCACTGCTACTACACCACTGCTACACCACTGTTGGTACTACCACTGCTACTACACCACTGCTACTACACCACTGCTATTACAGTTACTACACCACTGCTACTACACCACTGCTACTACCACCACAACTACCACCACTGCTACTACTACCACCACTGCTACTACCACCACAACTACCACCACCACCACTGCTACTACTACCACCACAACTACCACTACTGCTATTACTACCACCACTGCTACTACCACCACTGCTACTACCACCACTGCTACTACCACCACAACTACCACTGCTACTACTACTACTACCATAACTACCACCACAGCTACTACTACCACAACTACCACCACTGCTACTACTACCTCAACTACCCCCACTGCTATTACCACCAATGCTACTACCACAACTACCACCACTGCTACTATTACCACCACTGCTACTACCACAACTACCACCACTGCTATACTACCACAACTACCACCACTGCTACTACTACCGATATATTACCAACACAGGTGTAGTCTAATGGCCTACACACCACCTGGTTGCGGCACCATAACCAAGGTAGAAACGAGAAACCAGCAAATGACAGGAGTAAATATATATATATATATATATATATATATATATATATATATATATATATATATATATATATATATATATATATATATGTCGTGCCGAATATGTAAAACTGGTCAATTAGCAAGAACTCATTTAAAATTAAGTCCTTTCTAAAATTTTCTCTTATACGTTTAAAGATATATTTTTTTCACTAATGTTAATGTAAAAAAAATTAATTTTGCACCAAAAGAATCTTTGAAAACTTGCCTAACCTTATTATAACAAGAACAATTTATTATAGCCTAACCCAACTAAATATATTTTAGATTATTTACAATAATTTAATACTAAACAAACACAGTGAAATATATTTTTTTCGTTAGGTTCAGAATGATTTTGGCGAAATTATTGCATACACAAATTTTCACTTGTCCTATATGGCAAGATGAACGTTGCTATTTAAGCCAAGATCGCAAGTTCTGTCTATTCGGCACGATATATATATATATATATATATATATATATATATATATATATATATATATATATATATATATATATATATATATATATATATATAGGGAGGTACCACCTCTAGTACAGTCCTAGGGACCCTCATCCTCAGAGAAAAGAATAAACTTGCTTCAGGGAAAACTCAAGGTTTTCCCTGAAGCTGTTTGAGAATTTTCTCCTACCAACCTCTATATTTCAAGTATGTTTTATATATGTCGTGCCGAATAGGCAGAACTTGCGATCTTGGATATAAATATCAAAGCTCATCTTGCAATATAGGACAAGCAAAAATTTGTGTATTCAATAATTTCGCCAAAATCATTCTGAACCTAACGAAAAATATATATCACTGTGTTTGTTTAGTATTAAATTATTGTAAACAAATCTAAAATATATTTACTTGGGTTAGGCTAAAATAAATTGTTCTTGTTATAATAAGGTTAGGTAAGTTTTCTAAGATTCTTTTGGTGCAAAATTATAAATTTTACATCAACATTAATGAAAAAAATATATCTTTAAACATATAAAAGAAAATTTCAGAAAGGACTTAATTTTATACGAGTTCTTGCTAATTGATCAGTTTTACATATTCGGCACGATATATATATATATATATATATATATATATATATATATATATATATATATATATATATATATATATATATATATATATATATGCATTGCAAACACCGCAGACAGGCGATCTTAACTAAGCAAGACAAGTCACCGGGGGTGGAAATCTTTAGCTCAAGATCTTTCACACTTCTCAGTGCGTCATCAGGAGCTATGCAATGTTGCAAGGCTGCAACTGAATTAGTGAGGGGAAGCTTTCTCAGAATAGCGTAGTGCGGGTCTGTCACCTGCTGCTGGCTCTCTCAGAATGTGGGCCAACGATCGGTGTCACACCCAGCACTACCATCATCCCCATCCCCCCATATGGGGTAAGAGGGTTTTGAGAAGTCAAATATGAAATTAGAAAATATATTACTCCACCCCAAGCTTTTTCTAACCGTTTACAACAGGTCATGTGACAGGTCAAGTTTCTCATTGGATATTATATAACCTTCCTAATTAACCCTTAAACTGTCCAAACGTAGATCTACGTTTTTTCAACATTTGAAAGTATGTAAAAAAATAGATCTTTTTTTTTTTACATTTGAAAACGAGTAAAAAAAATTTGATCTACTTTGTTTTGTTATATTTGAAAATATGTAAAAAAAAAAAAAAGTAGATCTACTTGGACAGTTTAAGGGTTAATAAAAGAAAGGAAATGAATGTGCTCATTTTCTTTCTTTTATTAATTAAAAAGGTTACACAATAATAGCAATCCATATATGTAATATCCACTGAGAAATGTATTTTCTCAAGTCACATGACCTGTTCTAAACAGTTAGAAAAAGCTTAGGACGGAATATTATATCTTCTAATTTCATAATATTTGACTTCTCAAAACTCTCTTACCCCATATGGGGGGATGATGGTAGTGCTGGGTGTGTCACCGACCGTTGGCCCACATTCTGAGAGAGCCAGCAGCAGGTGACAGACCCGCACTACGCTATTCTGAGAAAACTTCCCCTCACTAATTCAGTTGCAGCCTTGCAAACACTACATAGCTCCTGATGATGCACTGAGAAGTGTGAAAGTACTTGAGCTAAAGATTTCCACCCCCCGTGGCTTGTCTTACACGCACACACACACACACACACACACACACACACACACACACACACACACACAACAGAAGAAGTGAATGCTTTCAGATATTTGGAAGAAAACTTGTCAGCAGATGGGTCCATGAAGGACGAGGTCAACAACAGAACTGATGAAGACAAAAGGGTGGGTGGTGCATTGAGGTATTTGTGAAGACAAAGAACGTTATCCATGGAGGCAAAGAAGGGAATGTATGAGAAGATAGTGGCACTAACACTCTTATATGAGTGTGAAGCATGGGTTGTAAATGCTGCAGCGAGGAGGCTGCTGGAGGCAGTGCAGATGTCGTATCTAAGGGCAATGATTGGTGTAAATATTATGCAGAGAATTCGTAGTGTGGAAATTAAGATGATGTGTAGAGTTACTAAAAGTATTATTCAGCGGGCTAAAGAGGGGTTGAGGTGGTTTGGTCATTTAAAGAGGGTGGAGCAAAATAGGATGACTTGGAGGGTGTATAAATCTGTAGTGGAGGGAAGGAGGGGTAGGGGTCGTCCTAGCAAAGGATGGAGGGAGGGGGTAAAATAGGTTTTGTGTGCAAGGGGCCTAGTCATGCAGTAGGTATGTGTGAGCGTGTTAGATAGAAGTGAATGGAAACGAATGGTTTTTGGGACTTGATGAGCTGTTGGCGTGTGAGCAGGGTAATATTTTGTGAAGGGTTTCAAAGAAACTGGCTAGTCGGACTTGAGTCCTGGAGGTGGAAATACGTGCACTTTAAAGGAGGGATTTAGAATATTTGCTGTTTGGAGTGGCATCTTAACTGTGGTATCTGAGTGCCTTTGTAAAGACAGTAATTATGTATGAATGATGGTGAAAGTGTTTCTTCTCTTTGGGTCACCCTGCCTCGGTGGGATACGGCCGTGTTGAAAAACTGTACAGAAAGACAATGTTGCAAACAAGAGACACCCTTAGCACCTGGTTCACTGGTCGGGGAGGCAGCCTATATGGGAGTGTGATATACGCCGAATAAATACAACATACTCTTAACACGCCACAGTGAAAAACTCTGTTCCACAAGGCACAGTACTCGCCCTCATCCTGTTCATTCTCATAAAAAACAAAAACATAATACCGTGACTGGAACAATACACAAATAACCTGTACATAGGAAACGTAAACCACAGCAGTTTATTATAATTTATATGAGAGTGACGTAAACTGAGGACACTATAAATCTCCACGCAGATATGAACCAAGTGTTCCAGTGTTCCAGTGTTCCAGTGTTCCAGTGCTCCAGTGTTCCAGTGTTCCAGTGGGCTGAGGAAAACAATATGATGTACAATGAGGAAATATTTCAGTTACTCCGGTATGGGAAACTTTAGGAAATAAAAAAAAATAGAAAAGAGTAAAAAACTAATTCTAACCATTTAAAACAGCGAAAACCTAACGTGAAGGACCTGGGAGTGATAATGTCAGAGGATGTCACCTATAAGGATTACAACAGTGTCCTTATCATCTGTGAGGAAAATGATAGGATTGATCATGAGAACATTAAAAAACGGGATGTCATTCCAATGATGACCCTCTTAAGTCACTTGTTCTCTTTAGCCTGGAATATTGTTGTACACTAACACCCCTGTTCAAGGCAGGTGTAAATGCATATCTGGAGAATGAAACGGGAACTTTCACTGCATGTATCACTTCAGTCAAGTACCCCAGTTACTGGGAACGTTTGAAGTCCCTTGACCTGTACTCCCTGGAATGCAGGCGAGAAAGATATATCACAATTTAGGCCTGGAAAACCACAGAGGGACTGGTCCCAAATCTGCACACAGAAATCACTCCCTATGAAAGCAAAAGACTAGGCAGAAGGCGCAACATACCCCCCAGTGAAAAGCACATGTACTATTTCTACACTGAGAGATAACACAATAAGCGTAAGAAGCCCAAGACTACTAAACAGCTTCCCACCGTACATGAGGCAAATTACGAAAACAACCTAGATGTCTTCAAGATGGAACTGGATAAGTTTCTAAACTTCGTTCTTTATCAGCCGGGCTGTTTCGTATGATGGACTGCATGTGGCCAACAGTAACAGCAAGGTTGATCAGACCCAGCTTGATCGGCCTGGTCTGGGACCGGGCCGTGGGAGCGTTGACTGTTGCAACACTCTCCAGGAAAATACACTAACATACAACATACACTAGAACACAATATACACTAATATACAATATACACTAGAACACAATATGCACTAACATATACAATATACACTAACATATACAATATACACTAACATATACAATATACACTAACATATACAATATACACTAACATACAATATAGTACACTTATTAAATTTCTAGAATAGAGAAACTCTGCGGAATTTGCTTTCAGATTTCACTACAACCACCAACACTTCAACCCAGCAACCCCATCCATCTCTCCCTACCAACCCCTAACAATCACCCCCCCCCAAATTAACCCCTCCCTCTCCCTACTCCTCCCTCTCCACCCATCCACAATCACCCCCTTCATTAGCTCTCCTCCTCCCCCTACCAAACTCTGCACAATCCCCCCCGCTACCACTTGGCTACATCCGCCACTTCCTTGCCTGAGGTACCCCAAGGTACCGAGAAAGTACCTGAGGTACAACACGGTACCGAGAAAGTACCTGAGGTACACCACGGTACAGGGAAGGTACTTGAGGTACACCACGGTACAGGGAAGGTACCTGAGGTACACCACGGTACAGGGAAGGTACTTGAGGTACACCACGGTACCGGGAAGGTACCTGAGGTACACCACGACACAGGGAAGGTACCTGAGGTACACCACGGTACAGGGAAGGTACCTGAGGTACACCACGACACAGGGAAGGTACCTGAGGTACACCACGACACAGGGAAGGTACCTGAGGTACACCACGACACAGGGAAGGTACCTGAGGTACACCACGACACAGGGAAGGTACCTGAGGTACACCACGACACAGGGAAGGTACCTGAGGTACACCACGACACAGGGAAGGTACCTGAGGTACACCACGACACAGGGAAGGTACCTGAGGTACACCACGACACAGGGAAGGTACCTGAGGTACACCACGACACAGGGAAGGTACCTGAGGTACACCACGACACAGGGAAGGTACCTGAGGTACACCACGACACAGGGAAGGTACCTGAGGTACACCACGACACAGGGAAGGTACCTGAGGTACACCACGACACAGGGAAGGTACCTGAGGTACACCACGACACAGGGAAGGTACCTGAGGTACACCACGACACAGGGAAGGTACCTGAGGTACACCACAGTACAGGGAAGGTACCTGAGGTACACCACGACACAGGGAAGGTACCTGAGGTACACCACAGTACAGGGAAGGTACCTGAGGTACACCACGACACAGGGAAGGTACCTGAGGTACACCACAGTACAGGGAAGGTACCTGAGGTACACCACGACACAGGGAAGGTACCTGAGGTACATCACGGTACGAGGAAGGGACAGAGGGTAGAGGAAACAATAAGTACAAATTAAATAACAATGAAGTGAAGGAAAAAAACAAAGGACAAACTTCCTTAATCTAAGACCGAAGTTTGGCTTCTATACCAAGCACCATTATTATGTCCATTATTTACATGTGTTAATTTGTAACACACAGTGTATATAACACCTTGTAACACACAGTATATATCACCTTGTAACTCATAGGGTGTAACAATAACACCGTCAGACGTACATACCAGAGGTTTGAACACTCTCTAAGACGTCATTGTTGGGGATTGTTGACACCTAACATTTTTCTCTTCACATTGTTGCCTAGGAGACCTCCCCTGGCACGTCTCCCACCTCTGATAACCTGGAGTTCACCTGGAGTCACTTCCGGAGGTGACCGCCCCCGGGGCCCGGTCCCAGACCGGTCCCAAAGTGCCAACCTGTCTCCCAACACATTCATTCTTGTATATAAATGGTATACAATACCGACAAGATGAGCAACATCTGGGTATCTTTATTCGTAGACGTTTCGTCCGCCAGTGACTTTATAAGTACGAGGACATGTGAAAAAATATATATACAACAGAGGTAATGAGTCCCTCAGCCTTGGAGTTGGTGAAGATCACCGTAGTCTTGAAGGAACTGAAGCGGAGTCATGGATTTTGGCGCTTATATACCGGCGACAGTATATAAGCGCCGGTATACACAACGCCAACCTCCATGACTCTGCTTCAGTTCCTTCAAGACTACGGTGATCTTTACCAACTCCAAGGCTGAGGGACTGATTACCTCATTCTCCTCCCAATCTTTCACCGTTTTTCCTCTTTATTGGACTGAAGAAGGCACTGGCTGGCGAAACGTTTCCTCAATAAAGATTTTCAAATGTTGAAAAACGTTTCATTCCTCAAGCTGTGCTGGTGTTGCAGAGGTGTTGTAACGGCTGGTGATGTTGGTAATGTTTATCATGGAAGATTCATGCGCTTGCCGTTAGTGTTGCCTGGCAGTGTTGCTGCTGATGCTGCCTGGCAGTGTTGCTGCTGGTGCTGCCTGGCAGTGTTGCTGCTGATGCTGCCTGGCAGTGTTGCTGCTGATGCTGCCTGGCAGTGTTGCTGCTGATGCTGCCTGGCAGTGTTGCTGCTGATGCTGCCTGGCAGTGTTGCTGCTGATGCTGCCCTCACCTGTTAATACAGAGGTGAAGGCTGTCCTCAGCAGTGATGTTCTCCTGACCGTGTTGAGAGACGTCTCAGTCTTGATGCCACTTCTTTTATACCTTAACAAATAAATTGGAAAGAGAGAGTGAGAAAGAGAGAGAGAGAGAGAGAGAGAGAGAGAGAGAGAGAGAGAGAGAGAGAGAGAGAGAGAGAGAGAGAGAGAGAGAGAGAGAGAGAGAGAGAAAGGGAATAAATAGTCTTGGGGCGGCGTGGGCAGGGTAATGAGGCGAGGCCACACTCTGGTTAAGGTCTTCAACTCACTCACTCATGACAGTATGCTGCTCCCCGCCCATCCCCTCCACTCTTAAACCCGATCACTCATGAATTACTGCCTGCCCCCTCGTCTTCTCTCCATCTCTCCCTCCTTACCCCTCTCTTTCTCCCTCCTCTCCTTCCCTTCCTCCTTCCGTCCTTGGGATAAACGCTAGAGGACAAGCAGGAAGAAAACATGGAAAGCACTACATTGAATCAAGAAATATTTAACAGGAAAGAAACAAGGAGTGGTTACTTGGGACCTGGGGTCAGAATGGGCAAGTGTGACAAGTGGGGTTTCACAAGGATCAGTATTGACGTGAAACCAACGAGGAAAATACGAGGACAAGGGAAGCCAAGAGAGGGACCTGGTATGACAAGTGGCTGTTAGTGTTCAACCCCGGCAAATGCAAGTCTGAGAAAATAGGAAATTGCACTGATCAGAAATAGAATACAGTGTTGTGAGACGGACCTCGGGGTGAGCACAGTACCGAACATATCACAGGAAACGTACATTAACCTAACAACCTCAGCAGCACAGATGTGTCTTGTAAATCTAAGATTAGCTTTCAGGAATCCCATAAGAGATTCACAACACTATATACGACATATATAAAGGTCATTTTGGAGTATGCAACATCTATATGTAACCCACACCTGACCAAACTTGCCAAGACATTGGCAAAGGTGAAGAAGTTCCTAA
>NC_091292.1:81843855-81848855 GCF_038502225.1 Cherax quadricarinatus | reverse complement strand
TTTATCTTAGTGTACCAGTGACGCTCCTACTTTTCACTAGGGGTATGTTGCATCGCCTGCCAAGTCTTTTGCTTTCGTATGAAGCGATTTCTGTGTGTATATTAGGGACCAGTCCCTCCAGAATCTTCCAGGTGTAGATTATGATATATCTCTCTCTCATGCGCTCCAGGGGGTACAAGTCAATTGCTTCCAGGCGTTCCCAGATTCTCTAGATCTGCAATTCTACCTGCCTTGAATGGGGATGTTAATGTACAGCAGTATTCCAGCCTAGATAGAACAAGTGATTTAAAAAGGATCATCACTGGCTTACCATCTCTTGTCTTGAATGTTCTCATTATCCATCCTATCAGTTTCCTCGCAGATGTGATAGTGGTATTGTTGTGGTCCTTGAAGGTGAGATCCTCAGACATTACCACTTCCAGGTCCTTCACATTACTTTTCCGCTCTATTGTGTGATTGGAGTTTGTAGTATACTTAGTCTTAGTTATTATTTCCTCCAGTTTTCCATAACGGAGTAGTTGGAATTTGTCTTCATTGAACATCATATTGTTCTCTGTTGCCCACTGGAAAACTTGGAGCTTTGCCGTGTCCTCAATGGATGGCACTCTCATGCAGATCCTGGTATCGTCTGTCATCTCTGTCTATGTCTGATATGAGAATAAGGAACAGGATAGGTGCGAGTACTGTGCCTTGTGGGACAGAGCTCTTCACTATGGCAGCATCCGATATAACTCTGTTTACCACTACTCTTTGTGTTCGATTGGTTAGAAAGTTGAAGTTCCATCTGCCTACTTTGCCAGTTAGCCCTATAGTACGCATTTTGTGTGCTGTTACACCATGGTCGCTCTTGTCAAAGGCTTTTGAAAAATCTCTGTATACTACATCTGCATTCTGTTTGTTTTCCAGTGCATGTAAGACCATATAGTGGCCTAGCAGTTGGGAGAGGCAGGAGCGACTTGCTCTGAAACCATGTTGTTCTGGGTTGTGCAATTTTTGGGAGTCCAGGTGGTTTGCTATCCTGCTTCTTAGCACTCTTTCAAAGACTTTATGATATGGGACGTTAAAGCTATTGGTCTATAGTTCTTAGCTACTGCTTAGCTGCCACCTTTATGGAGTGGGGCTATATCCGTTGTTTTTAGTGACTGTGGAATCTTGGCTGAGTCTAAGCTCCTTCTCCATAGCATACTTGGGGCCCGTGAGAGAGGTTTCTTGCAGTTCTTTATGAACACAAAGTTCCACGAGTCTGGGTCTGGGGGTGAGTGGATGGGGATGTCGTCGATGGCTTTCTCAAAGTCTAGTGGAGTTAGGGTTATGTCAGAAATTTGGCATACATTGGCAGGGTTTTGAGGCTCATTCATGAAAAAAATTGTTTGGATTATCTATCTTTAGACTAATTAGTGGCTCTCTCATTTGTTGTCATCTGTGTAGGATTCGTCTTGTCTGAGCAGGGGTCCTATACTAGATGTGGTTTTTGCCTTGTTTTTGGCAAACGAAAAGAAATATTTCGAATTTCTTTCAATTTCACTAATTCTCTCTCCTGGATCCTGTATGAGTCCTTTAACTTTAGCTCAATATTTTCCTTCTGTGTATCAGATAATCTGGCATTCTTGAGGAGCTCAGTGACTCTTCGTCTTATCCTACAGAAGGAGCGTCTCTCTCTCTCCAGTTTACTTTTCTTTCTTCTTAGAGGAATATACCTTGAACATACTTCAGCAACCAGGAGGTTGATCTTTTCAAGGCATTGGTTAGGGTCCATGTAATTTAAGATATCTTTCCAATATGTTTCATTTAGGGCATAGTTTACCTGATCCCAGTTCATGTTCTTGTTGAAATTGAATTTGGTAAAGGTACCCTCACAGCTGTATGCGTTTTGCTGATTAGGACTCCTGCTCATGTAAGTCTGGACTTGTGGGGTTAGTTGTGCGGTGAGTTACGGGATGAGTTGTGGGGTTAGTTGTGGGGTTAATGAGAAAGATGGTGTCAGCTCACATTCTTCTCTAGTACACTCATCAAACTCCAATCGTACTCTCTCTTCAAAATTTCACTCGTTTCTTTCCCTTTGCGTATGCTTTCTCTTTATGTATGCTTTTCCTTCGTGCATGCTTTCCCGTCGTGTATGCTTTCTCTTCGTGTATGCTTTCTCCTCGTGTATGCTTTCTTCTCGTGTATGTTTTCTCCTCGTGTATGCTTTCTCTTCGAGTATGCTTTCTCCTCGTGTATGCTTTCTCTTCGTGTATGCTTTCCCTTCGTGTATGCTTTCTCTTCGTGTATGCTTTCTCCTCGTGTATGCTTTCTCCTCGTGTATGCTTTCTCCTCGTGTATGCTTTCTCCTCGTGTATGCTTTCTCTTCGTGTATGCTTTCCCTTCGTGTATGCTTTCTCTTCGTGTATGCTTTCTCCTCGTGTATGCTTTCTTCTCGTGTATGTTTTCTCCTCGTGTATGCTTTCTCCTCGTGTATGCTTTCTCCTCGTGTATGCTTTCTCTGTGTATGCTTTCTCTTCGTGTATGCTTTCTCTTTGTGTATGCTTTCTCCTCGTGTATGCTTTCTCTTCGTATATGCTTTCTCTAGGTGTATGCTTTCTCTTCGTATACGCTTTCTCTTGGTGTATGCTTTCTGTTCATATATGCTTTCTCCTGGTGTATACTTTCTCCTCGTGTATGCTTTCTCTTCGTATACGCTTTCTCTTGGTGTATGCTTTCTCTTTATATGCTTTCTCCTGGTGTATGCTTTCTCCTCGTGTACGCTTTCTCATGTATGTTTTCTCCTCGTGTATGCTTTCTCCTTGTGTATGCTTTCTCTTCGTGTAAGCTCTCTCTTCGTCCCTGTATGCTCTTTCTCTTCCTCATGTCGCTTCGTCCGTGTATGACAAGACAGCGGAGAACAATAAAAACAAAGTAGCAGACAAAAATAAACAGCGAGAGAGAGAGAGAGAGAGAGAGAGAGAGAGAGACAGGCAGACAGAGAATGGGACCACCGCTGGTACTAGTCAGGAGAAAGATGACCTCTTTGCCGAACACTTTGCTGCCACGATGCAAGTTCCTGATCCAGCAAGGGACCCTCCTTGGCTACGTGCAAGAACTGTGTCAAAGCTGTCAGTGGTGACAGAGAGAAGAGCAGAGCGGAAATCAGCAACTACAGACCAGTGTCACTCCTGTCAATCACTGGCAAGATCCTTGAGACAATAATCTCACTGTAGATGACAGTTTTTCGACTACCACTCACTACTTTGTGACCGTCAATATGGCTTCAGAAAAGGTTACTCTGCTGCTGATCTCTTGTTTAACCTCTTCACTAAATGGCACCAGACACTGGATAAATCCAAAGTCAGCTGTATAATAGGATTGGACATTGCTGGTGCTTTCTACCAACTATAGCACCAGGGACTCTTAGCAAAACTGCAAGACCTGGCAACTGCAGAATCTACACTGTCTCCTCAGTGATTACCTTCAAGGTAGATCTCTATGTTTAGTTCTCAATGGCACAGAGTCAGCAAGACATCCTGCTGGGGCAAGTGTTCCACAGGGAAGTGTGCTTGGGTCATTGTTGTGGAATGTCTACTTCAATGACCTTCATCTCATCCCAGAATCTCATGCATATGCAGACGCCTGTACTCTTGACATTTACTTATCCAGAAGAGGAAATGCCAGCTTCTTTAAGTTACATCAATCACCAGGTTACAGTTATATCAGCCTGTGGTAAACGGTGGCAGGTAACATTTGCTCCTGAGAAAACACATGATGATGGTATCTAGGCACCATGATGGTAATGCCGGAGCAGTAGTATGAATCGGAGAGTGTTGGCACCTGGGGACGAAGTTGATATCCTTGGGGTGAAATCTGACTCCAAACTGACGATGAAGAACCACATTGTAAATCTTGCAAACAAGGCAGCCAGGAAGCTTACAGCAATTCGACGTAATTGGCATCTGCTCCACAACAGAGGTTGCAAGATTCATACGAGGCACAAGTACACTCTCACCTTGAGTATGCTCCACTTTCTTGGAATGTTTGTCCCTTCATCTCATCTGCGACTGCTTGACAGAGTGGAGAACAGAGCAAGACGTCTCATCTCTCGCCTGGACCCATCCTGGACAGATCTGTCATTTCAGCAGAGCCTTCAACACAGGAGGGATGTGGGTGGCCTTACTGTTATGTACAAGGCCAATAATATCAAAGTACCACACTTGGCTCCACTCTGAGGACATAGAGACGTGAGCTTCTACACAAGACGGACAACAAGCTGCAACCGTCTCTAGAAAATCACTTCATCTAAAATCATTTTTTCCCAGGATGACTCGAGTCTGGAACATGTTCGTACAGTATAATGATATCAACGAAATGAAACTGATGGCCCACAGATGGCTCCAACTTCATCCTGTTCCCAACTTGTATGTTTCATAACAATAAAAATGCTTTCAAATGAGGTGATGAAGGTAACAGCTCTTAGCTTGCCAATAAAGTTAGGAATCCTAAACCTAGCCTTGTTAAACCCTGTGTTGAGAGAGAGAGAGAGAGAGAGAGAGAGAGTTGACCTACATCACGAGCCTGGTTCTCGTACACTGCCTGGTTAACATACTATGGAGGCAGCAGTTTCTTCTATTAATTATATTTGAACACAGGTCATTACCATGGACACTTCTATTATCATAATTAGTGTGATAAACGGTTAGTACTTGATATTGTTGTCCAGTGTGGGGGTGTGAGGGGGGTGTGGGGGTGGGGGGGGTGTGTGCTTGTGAGAGGGGCGTGGTGGTGGCTGTGATGGAATGGGGGTGTGGTAGGTGTGGGCGTGTAGGCATAGTGCTTGTGAGCGTGGTGGTGGCGGGAGAGAGAGAGAGAGAGAGACAGAAGGAGGGTGGGATGAGAAAGAAGTAAGGGGGAGAGAAGGAAGGGGAGGGAGAGAAAGAAGGAAGGAATGAAGGAAAGGAAGGGAAGGAGGGAGGAAGAGATGGAAGAAAGTAGGTAGGGAAGGCAGAGGGTGTCAGACTTGGCAGTGTAGT
>NC_091292.1:81788855-81841355 GCF_038502225.1 Cherax quadricarinatus | reverse complement strand
GGAGGAGTGGTTGCACAGGTCATAAAAAACCGATGGGGATTTGAGGAAATGGAATGCATGGACATGATTGGAGAAAGGGTCTATATAGTAGGTACAATTCAGTCTGGAGAACATAAAGTAGTCACTGGAGTGATGTATAATCTACCACAGAACTGCAGGAGACCAAGAGAGGAGTACGAAGAAAACAACAGGGTGATGGTGGACACACTGGCTGAGGTGGCAAGAAGAGCTCACTCGAGCAGAGCAAAGTTACTGGTAATGGGCGATTTCAACCACAGGGAGATCGACTGGGAAAACCTGGAGCCACATGGGGTTCCCGAAACATGGAGAGCCAAGATGAAGGATGTGGTACTTGAAAACCTCATGCATCAACATGTCAGGGACACTACCACAGAGAGAGGGGAGGATGAGCCAGCAAGACTGGATCCTGTGTTCACCCTGAGCAGTTCAGACATTGAGGACATCAATTACGAGAGGCCCCTTGGAGCTAGCGATCACGTGGTTCAGAGTTTTGATTATATAGTAGAGCTACAAGTGGAGAAGGTAACAGGAATTGAATGGGAAAAGCCAAACTATAAAAGGGAGGACTACACAGGTACGAGGAACTTCCTGCAGGAGGCTCAGTGGGACAGAGAACTGGTAGGAAAATCAGTAAACGAGATGATGGAATATGTAGCAACAAAGTGCAAGGAGGAAGAGGAAAGGTTTGTTCCAAGGGAAATAGAAACAATAGGAAGACCAAAGCGAGTCCTTGGTTTACCCGAAGGTGTAGGGAGGCAAAAACTAAGTGAACCAGAGAATGGAAAAGGTACAGGAGGCAAAGGACCCAGGGAAATAAGGAGATTTGTAGAAGTGCCAGAAACGAGTATGCACAGATAAGGAGGGAGGCCCAGCGACAGTACGAGAACGACATAGCATCGAAAGTCAAGTCTGACCCGAAACTGCTGTATAGCCACATTAGGAGGAAGACAACAGTCAAAGACCAGGTGAAAAGGCTGAGGAAAGAAGGTGGGGAACTCACAAAAAACGATCAAGAAGTATGTGAGGAGCTCAATATGAGATTTAAGGAAGTATTTACAGTGGAGACAGGAAGGCCTCTGGGGGGACAGAACAGAGGGGGACACCAGCAAGGAATATACCAACAAGTGTTGGATGACATCCATACAAATGAGGAGGAGGTGAAGAAGCTGCTAAGGGACATCGATAGCTCAAAGGCAATGGGACCGGACATCTCCCCGTGGGTCCTTAGAGAGGGAGGGAATAAGCTGTGTGTGCCACTTACCACAATCTTCAACACATCCCTGGAAACTGGGCAACTACCTGAGGTATGGAAGACGGCAAATGTAGTTCCCATTTTTAAAAAAGGATACAGAAAAGAGGCACTAAACTATAGACCTGTGTCACTGACGTGTACAGTATGCAAAGTTATGGAGAAGATTGTCAGGAGAGTGGTAGAGCACCTGGAACGGAACAAGAGTATAAACGTCAACCAGCACGGATTCATGGAAGGCAAATCCTGTGTCACAAACCTACTGGAGTTTTATGATACAGTAACAGAAGACACGAGAGAGAGGGGTGGGTTGATTACATCTTCTTGGAATGCAAGAAGGCCTTTGACACAGTTCCTCACAAGAGATTAGTGGAGAAGCTAGAGGATCAGGTGCATATAACAGGAAGGGCACTGCAATGGATCAGAGAATACCTGACAGGGAGGCAACAGCGAGTCATGGTACGTGACGAGGTATCACAGTGGGCACCTGTGACGAGCGGTCTCCCACAGGGTCGGTCCTAGGACCAGTGCTATTTTTGGTATATGTGAACGACATGATGGAAGAGTTAGACTCAGAAGTGTCCCTGTTCGCAGATGATGTGAAGTTAATGAGGAGAATTAAATCAGATGAGGATCAGGCAGGACTTCAAAGAGACCTGGACAGACTGGACACCTGGTCCAGCAACTGGTTTCTCGAATTTAACCCTGTCAAATGCAAAGTCATGAAGATCGGGGATGGGCACAAAACACCGCAGACGGAGTATAGGCTAGGGGGCCAAAGACTGCAAACCTCGCTCAAAGAGAAAGATCTTGGGGTGAATATAACACCGAGCATGTCTCCGGAGGCAAACATCAACCAGATAACTGCTGCAGCATACGGGCGCCTGGCAAACCTGAGAATAGCGTTCCGATACCTTAGTAAGGAAACGTTCAAGACACTGTACACTGTGTATATCAGGCCCATACTGGAGTATGCAGCACCAGTTTGGAACCCACACCTAGTCGAGCACGTCAAGAAATTAGAGAAAGTGCAAAGGTTTGCAACAAGGCTAGTTCCGGAGCTCAGGGGTATGTCCTACGAAGAAAGGTTGAGGATAATCGGACAGACGGCATTGGAGGATAGGAGAGTCAGGGGAGACATGATAACGATATACAAAATACTGCCTGGAATAGATAAGGTAGACAGAGACAGGTTGTTCCAGAGAGGGGACACAGAAACAAGGGGTCACACTTGGAAGCTGAAGACTCAGACGAGTCAGAGGTATGTTAGGAAGTATTTTAGTTAGAGTTGTCAGGAAGTGGAATAGTCTAGCAAGTGACGTAGAGGCAGGAACCATACATAGCTTTAAGACGAGGTATGACAAAGCTCTGGAAGCAGAGAGAGGACCTAGTAGCGACCAGTGAAGAGGCGGGGGCCAGGAGCTGAGTCTCGACCCATGCAACAACAATTAGGTGAGTACACACACACACACACACGACATAAAGCTACAAGATTGGCTCGTAGATGTATTACAGTCGCTGATAGAGGAAGGCATCCCTGTATCTTACAAGCCCAGCCTCCTCTACCTTAGTGCACACAAAAACAACACTGAAGGAAGGCTGATAAAATTCTAACGCAGCAAACTATAAAATATATATTCATACGTATTTATGTATGCATGTGCATATGTGTGTGTGTTTGCATATGCATGATGAATATACACTTTTCTGTACGTATACATGTGTGCTTATGTATATGTGTGTGTATGCATGTGTGCGTATATCGAGTCTCTTTAGGGTATTCGGTAGGACTGATGAATTCTCCATGTATGGCAGGACGAGCACATTCTTGCTACGAGGGATCATTCTACGTTCAGTCCTCTGATAAGTTTTTCTACCTGCCAACAAACTTCTCTCTACAAATTCCATAGTATAACAGTTTTTTTTAGCAATATCGAAGATCGCGATTCTTGCATATAATTATATATATATATATACATGTATAATATATATATATATATATATATATATATATATATATATATATATACATGTATAATATATATATATATATATATATATATATATATATATATATATATATATATATATATATATATATATATATATATATATGCAATAAGATCACAGTAAACAGGTGATTTCAGAATATGCAAAACAACCACTCTGAAAGAATAGAGAAATTCCAAGCGCTTTCGTGACTACTCACATTATCAAGGAACTATGATAATGTGAGTAGTCACGAAAGCGCTTGGAATTTCTCTATTCTTTCAGATTGGTTGTTTTGCATATATATATATATATATATATATATATATATATATATATATATATATATATATATATATATCTATATATATAGTGTGTGTGTGTGTGTGTGTGTGTGTGTGTACTCACCTAGTTGTACTCACCTAGTTGAGGTTGCGGGGGTCGAGTCCGAGCTCCTGGCCCCGCCTCTTCACTGATCGCTACTAGGTCACTCTCCCTGAGCCGTGAGCTTTATCATACCTCTGCTTAAAGCTATGTATGGATCCTGCCTCCACTACATCGCTTCCCAAACTATTCCACTTACTGACTACTCTGTGGCTGAAGAAATACTTCCTAACATCCCTGTGATTTATCTGTGTCTTCAGCTTCCAACTGTGTCCCCTTGTTACTGTGTCCAATCTCTGGAACATCCTGTCTTTGTCCACCTTGTCAATTCCTCTCAGTATTTTGTATGTCGTTATCATGTCCCCCCTATCTCTCCTGTCCTCCAGTGTGTGTGTGTGTGTGTGTGTGTGTGTGTGTGTGTGTGTGTGAATTTATGTATGCGTGAATGCAAACATACATATGCGTAAGTACGTGTGTGTACATATAAACAATTAATGCAATCACTTGGTGATTGCCCTAGAGTTAACTTAAGAATAATTTTTGTAAAATATGTACTCAGTGGCCACTTTATTAGGTACACGCTTATGGTATTGAGTAGATTTCCCTCTTGCTCCCAGAACAGTCTGAATTCTTGGTGTCATGGGTTCAACAATTTGCTGGAAACATTTCTTAGAGATTCTGGTTCATGCTGACGTGATAGCATCACACAGTTGCTGCAGATCTGTCGGTTGTACATTCATGCTGGGAATCTCCTGTTCCACCACATTGTGACCTTACCTATATACATGTCACGGCAGAAACCGCGATTCGTCAAACCAGGCAACGTTTTTCCAATCTTCAACTGTCCAGGTTTGATGAGCCTGTGCCCAATGTTGCCTCAGTTTCCTGTTCTTATCTAACAGGAGTGGAACCCGGTGTAGTTTGCTGCTGTAACCCATCCACCTCAGCATTCTATGTGTTGTGCATTCAGATATGCTCTTCAGCATACCGCTGTTGCAATGTGTAGGTATTTGAGTTACTGTCATCTTCCTGTCATCTTGAACCAGTCTGACCATTCTCCTCTGACCTCTTTCATTATCACAGCATTTTCTTCCACAGAACTGCCGCTCACTGTATGTTTTGTGTTTTTTACGTCATTCTTTGTTAACTCTAGAGACTGTTGTGCTTAAATATCCCAGTAGATCAGCAGTTTCTGAGATACTCAAACTATCCCGTCTGTCTGGCACCAACAATCATTGTACAGTCACTCACATCACATTTCTTCCCCATTCTGATGCTCAGTCTGAAGTACAACTGAACATCTTGACTATGACTGCAAGCTTGTAGGCATTGAGGTGCTGCGACTTGATTGGCTGATTAGATATATGCATTAACAAGCAGCAGTATATAGGTGTACCTAATAAAGTGGCCCCCGAGTGTATATCTGTGTTCAGAGTGTATTAAAAAATCTGTTTTATTCGGGAATATGCTCTCCCGTTTATATCACAGAAACTAAGAATGAAAGTTTGAAGCCAGTCAGAAAAGTCATTTTCCAGTAATTTATCCGATTCCAACAATTCAAAGTTTATTTGACAATTCGGTAAAATTGGAAATTTGCATGTATAAACACAAACTAAAAAATACCATCCTTCTTACAGAATGGATCAGTGTAAATAGTTTGAAGCCAAGCAGTAGAAGCATTCTTTAGTTATCAATGTAACTAATTATTCGAGAAATCTGACAAACTAGGACTTATGAAGATCATTAACAATGCGAACCTTGTTACCAGGAAACACTACTGGTGGAAAATTTGAAGCCGACCAGGAGAGTCATTCTCAGGTAAGCAACGGATAACAACGATTCCAAATTTTTCAGTTAGGTTGTTACAGTGACGACGGCGTCATCACACAAACATAACTTAACCAGATATTAAAAAGTGAAGCTGTTGAGAGAAAAATATAATAAAATACATTTAACGTTATTTAACGGCGCCAAGACTTTTGTCCGACAGACGCTGCGGCGGCGGACATTTTACCCAGGAATATTTGACCGAACTGACACATGGCAGAACATTCATCGCAGCGTCTTTCCCAAACATTAACAAGAAGATATAAAAATAACAAACAAAATTTTAAAGGCCATTAAATAAAAAACATAATATAACCTAATTATCCGTATGTCCGTCGGTGAAGTGTCCGTCGGTGAAGTGTCCGTCGGTGAAGTGTCCGTCGGTGAAGTGTCCGTCGGTGAAGTGTCCGTCGGTGAAGTGTCCGTCGGTGAAGTGTCCGTCGGTGAAGTGTCCGTCGGTGAAGTGTCCGTCGGTGAAGTGTCCGTCGGTGAAGTGTCCGTCGGTGAAGTGTCCGTCGGTGAAGTGTCCGTCGGTGAAGTGTCCGTCGGTGAAGTGTCCGTCGGTGAAGTGTCCGTCGGTGAAGTGTCCGTCGGTGAAGTGTCCGTCTGTGAAGTGTCCGTCGGTGAAGTGTCCGTCGGTGAAGTGTCCGTCGGTGAAGTGTCCGTCGGTGAAGTGTCCGTCGGTGAAGTGTCCGTCGGTGAAGTGTCCGTCTGTGAAGTGTCCGTCGGTGAAGTGTCCGTCTGTGAAGTGTCCGTCGGTGAAGTGTCCGTCGGTGAAGTGTCCGTCGGTGAAGTGTCCGTCGGTGAAGTGTCCGTCGGTGAAGTGTCCGTCGGTGAAGTGTCCGTCTGTGAAGTGTCCGTCGGTGAAGTGTCCGTCTGTGAAGTGTCCGTCGGTGAAGTGTCCGTCGGTGAAGTGTCCGTCGGTGAAGTGTCCGTCGGTGAAGTGTCCGTCGGTGAAGTGTCCGTCGGTGAAGTGTCCGTCGGTGAAGTGTCCGTCGGTGAAGTGTCCGTCGGTGAAGTGTCCGTCGGTGAAGTGTCCGTTCGGCCAATCGTCCTTGAGTCAAGTGTGTAGAGGTTGTGTCCGGGAACGGATTTAACGGGAATAAAAGTCTCGTCATATTTTACACACAAAAAAGGTTAAGTCTGCAACAGGACATTTAAAGGTCACTCTCAGTCGTCGGAGAATTAGGAAGGTCACCTTTTTTTGAACGTTTGAAAGTAAACCCCTGAGGGTTCTCGAGTTTGATGAAGTCATTCAAGGAAGTTTTAAGCCGATAGAATGAAGAGTTTCCGAGTTATGAGAGGAATAAAAACGAGAAATTGGAGGAAGACAAAAAAAAAAAAGTTGGCATCCATTGCAAAGTCTCCTTTATGAGTTACATAATAATAATAATAATAATAATAATAATAATAATACACAATATCCCGCACATGAAAGAGAGAAGTTTATAACGACGTTTCGGTCGAATATGGACCATTTATAAATTACACAATAATAATAATAATAATAATAATAATAATAATAATAATAATAATAATAATAATATTATATATGAGTAGTGGGGGGGGGGGGGTTGAAGAGGGTTGGAATAGTTTTAAAAATGCAGTATTAGAATGTGGGGCAGAAGTTTTTGGTTATAGGAGGGTGGGTGCAGGAGGGAAGAGGAGTGATTGGTGGAATGATGAAGTAAAGGGTGTGATAAAAGAGAAAAAGATAGCTTACGAGAGGTTTTTACAAAGCAGAAGTGTTATAAGAAGAGCAGAGTATATGGAGAGTAAAAGAAAGGTGAAGAGAGTGGTGAGAGAGTGCAAAAGGAGAGCAGATGAAAGAGTGGGAGAGGCACTGTCAAGAAATTTTAATGAAAATAAGAAAAAAAATTTGGAGTGAGTTAAACAAGTTAAGAAAGCCTAGGGAAAGTATGGATTTGTCAGTTAAAAACAGAGTAGGGGAGTTAGTAGATGGGGAGATGGAGGTATTAGGTAGATGGCGAGAATATTTTGAGGAACTTTTAAATGTTAAGGAAGAAACAGAGGCAGTAATTTCATGCACTGGTCAGGGAGGTATACCATCTTTTAGGAGTGAAGAAGAGCAGAATGTAAGTGTGGTGGAGGTACGTGAGGCATTACGTAGAATGAAAGGGGGTAAAGCAGCTGGAACTGATGGGACCATGACAGAAATGTTAAAAGCAGGGAGGGATATATAATGATCGAGTGGTTGGTATTTTTGTTTAATAAATGTTTGAACGAGGGGAAGGTACCTAGGGATTGGCAGAGAGCATGTATAGTCACTTTATATAAAGGGAAGGGGGACAAAAGAGACTGTAAAAATTATAGAGGAATAAGTTTACTGAGCATACCAAGAAAAGTGTACAGAAGGGTTATTATTGAAAGAATTAGAGGTAAGACAGAATGTAGGATTGCGGATGAGCAAGGAGGTTTTAGAGTGGGTAGGGGATGTGTAAATCAGGTGTTTACATTGAAGCATATATGTGAACAGTATTTAGATAAAGGTAGGGAAGTTTTTATTGCATTTATGGATTTAGAAAAAGGCATATGATAGAGTGGATAGGGGAGCAATGTGGCAGATGTTACAAGTATATGGAATAGGTGGTAAGTTACTAAATGCTGTAAAGAGTTTTTATGAGGATAGTGAGGCTCAGGTTAGGGTGTGTAGAAGAGAGGGAGACTACTTCCCGGTAAAAGTAGGTCTTAGACAGGGATGTGTAATGTCACCATGGTTGTTTAATATATTTATAGATGGGGTTGTAAAAGAAGTAAATGCTAGGGTGTTCGAGAGAGGGGTGGGATTAAATTATGGGGAATCAAATACAAAATGGGAATTGACACAGTTACTTTTTGCTGATGATACCGTGCTTACGGGAGATTCTAAAGAAAAATTGCGAAGGTTAATGGACGAACTTGGGAGTGTGTGTAAAGGAAGAAAGTTGAAAGTGAACATAGAAAAGAGTAACGTGATGAGGATATCAAATGATTTAAAGAAAAATTGGATATCACATTGGTGAGGAGGAGTATGGAAGAAGTGAATGTTTTTAGATATTTGGGAGTTGATGTGTCAACAGATGGATTTATGAAGGATGAGGTTAATCATAGAATTGAAGAAGGAAAAAAGGCAAGTGGTGCGTTGAGGTATATGTGGAGACAAAAAAAGTTATCTATGGAGGCAAAGAAGGGAATGTATGAAAGTATAGTAGTACCAACACTCTTATATGGGTGTGAAGCTTGGGTGGTAAATGCTGCAGCGAGGAGGCGGTTGGAGGCAGTTGTCCTGTCTAAGGACAATGTGTGGTGTAAATATTATGCAGAAAATCCGGAATGTGGAAATTAGGAGAAGGTGTGGAGTTAATAAAAGTATTAGTCAGAGGGCTGAAGAGGGGTTGTTGAGGTGGTTTGGTCATTTAGAGAGAATGGATCAAAGTAGAATGACATGGAGAGCGTATAAATCTGTAGGGAAAGGAAGGCGGGGTAGGGGTCGTCCTCGAGAAGGAGGTTTTGTGGGGGAGGGGCTTATACTTCCAGTAAGCGTGCGTGAGCGTGTTAGATAGGAGTGAATGGAGACGAATATTTGGGACTTGACGATCTGTTGGAGTGCGAGCAGGGTAATATTTAGTGAAGGGATTCAGGGAAACCGGTTATTTTTATATAGCCGGACTTGAGTCCTGGAAATGGGAAGTACAATGCCTGCACTTTAAAGGAGGGGTTTGGGATATTGGCAATTTGGAGGGATATGTTGTGTATCTTTATACGTATATGCTTCTAAACTGTTGTGTTCTGAGCACCTCTGCAAAAACAGTGATTATGTGTGAGTGAGGTGAAAGGGTTGAATGATGATGAAAGTATTTTCTTTTGGGGATTTTCTTTCTTTTTGGGTCACACTGCCTCGGTGGGAGTATATATATATATATATATATATATATATATATATATATATATATATATATTCACAAACACTATTCTCAAGTCGACGGAGACTCGAACCTACGAACCCTGGAACAAGGTACGGAGTGCTCTACCACCGTACCACACTGGTCCAATACCTCGGCACATAGCTAACGCTAGGCGTGTTGATCCAAGGCAGCCAGCCTTCAGGCAGATGCTGTTAAGCTTTTTCATCTCATCCCCTACGTGCATCGACTGACCAGAGATTTTTACAACGTTTATAATTCGCAGAATAGACGAAATACTCTCGTCACTGCCTTCTCTAGATGTTTCTATTATTAAGGGTAACAATGATTTTAAATTTAAAATTTACAGAAAACTTACAAATAACTGTTGCTATGTCCATTATTATTCTTCACATCAAGATAGAGTTAAACTGTCTGTTTTCTCGTCAATGTTTTTTGAGAGTTTTGCGTATTTCTAGTCCAGAGTTCATAGATGAAGAAATATCCAAAATTTATGAAATAGCTAATGATCTAAAATACCCAAGAAACGTAATTGATAAATCTTTTAAAGTAGCTAGAAATACTTTTTACAACCCAAAAAGGGACAACCAGCCTTATTCAACTAAAAATATGTTGGTTCTCCCTTACCATGAAAACTTGGTTGATATGTCTTCTCTTCTTAAGACTTTTAATATTAAAGTTGTATTCAAAAATCTTGATACAGTATAAAAACTTTTGATAAAGAATTCCCCCCAAAATGCTGATGGATGTGTCTATAAGATTCCTTGTAAAATTTGTGATAAAGTTTATTACGGTCAAACTGGTAAAAATCTCGAACTAAGATTAAAACAACATAAATATAGCATTAGAACTGGACAAGATTCCAATGCTCTATTTATTCATGTGAGAAATTTTAACCATCCAATTGATTTTAATGAGACTGAGAAAGTTACAGTAAGCAAGTTCATGGTCGACAGGAATATAATAGAATGTATCATAAAAAGTAGTTTTGAAAATAATATATTTCATTTGGTTTGTATAAATTAGATTCATTTATAATTAAAAAAAAATTGGGAAGAATTTAGGGTACATTAGACAAATTTTTGGGTAAAATATAAGCTGTGTTTCACGGATCACTGACTACGTACCAACATCATCATAAAAACTCAGGTGTTGTTGTGTGTGGCAGCGAGGTGTAGTCTCGTCCTTATATGCCTTACTGTTAACCTTTTATTTTTGTAGTTCCTTGATAACGTGAGAAGTCACGAAAGCTCTTGGAATTACACTATTTTTTCACAGTGGTTGTTCTGCATATATATATATATATATATATATATATATATATATATATATATATATATATATATATATATATATATACACACACACACATGTATAGTGAGTGTGTGTGTGAGATATAGAGATAGATAAGTAGAAAGAGAGAGCGAGAGAGAGAGAGAGAGAGAGAGAGAGAGAGAGAGAAAGAGCTAGCCAGCAGGAAGGGACAGTCTTGGAGTGTCAGCAGCAGGCAGCAGGCAGGGACCTGGACAGTTCACTCATAACAGTGGACACTTGAGAGGAAAAACCGATTCAATATCTCATTGTTATCTATTGTAAAGTCTGCGTTCATCCGTGTGTTCCACACACACACACACACACACACACACACACACAGGGAGAGAGAGGACCTAGTAGCAATCAGTGAAGAGGCGGGGCCAGGAGCCCTGCAACCACAAACAGGTGAGTACAAATAGGTGAGTACACACACACATACACACACACATGCACAGGAGCTCGGACTCGCCCCCTGCAACCTCAACTAGGTGAGTACACATACACACACGCACACGTACACACACGCACACACACACACACACACACACACACACACACACACACACACACACACACACACACACACACAAACACATATGCACACATACACACACAAGCTGCTAAGTGACCTTGATACATCAAAGGCAATGGGACCGGACAACATGTCCCCGTGGGTCCTCAGGGAGGGAGCAGATATACTGTGTGTGCCATTAACCACAATCTTCAACACATTCCTTGAAACTAGGCAACTACCTGAGGTATGGAAGACGGCAAATGTAGTTCCCATTTTTAAAAAGGGAGACAGAAAAGAGGCACTAAATTACAGACCAGTGTCACTGATCTGCATAATATGCAAAGTCATGGAGAAGATTATCGGAGGAGAGTGGTGGAGCATCTGGAACGGAATAAGATTATAAACGATAACCAGCACGGATTCATGGAAGGCAAATCCTGTGTCACAAACCTTCTGGAGTTCTATGACAAAGTTACAGAAGTGCGACAAGAGAGAGAGGGGTGGGTTGATTGCATTTTCTTGGACTGCAAGAAGGCCTTCGACACAGTTCCTCACAAGAAACTAGTGCAGAAACTAGAGGATCAGGCGCGTATAACAAGGAAGGGCACTGCAATGGATCAGAGAATACCTGACAGGGAGGCAACAACGAATCATGGTACGGGATGAGGTATCACAATGGACACCTGTGACGAGCCGGGTCCCACAGGGGTCGGTCCTAGGACCAGTGCTATTTCTGGTATATGTGAATGACATGGAGGAAGGGATAGACTCAAAGGTGTCCCTGTTCGCAGATGATGTGAAGTTAATGAGGAGAATTAAATCAGATGAGGACCACGCAGGACTTCAGAGACCTGGACAGGCTGGACACGTGGTCCAGCAACTGGCTTCTTGAATTCAACCCTGCCAAGTGCAAAGTCATGAAGATCGGAGAAGGGTAAAGAAGACCGCAGAGTATAGACTAGGCGGACAAGGATTGCAAAACTCGCTCAAGGAGAAAGATCTTGGGGTGACCATAACACCGAGCATGTCTCCGGAGGCACACATCAACCAGGTAACTGCTGCAGCATACGGGCGCCTGGCAAACCTGAGAATAGCGTTCCGATACCTTAGTAAGGAATCGTTCAAGACACTGTACACTGTGTACATCAGGCCCATACTGGAGTACGCAGCACCAATTTGGAACCCACACCTGGGCAAACACGCCAAGAAATTAGAGAAAGTACAAAGGTTTGCAACAAGGCTAGTTCCGGAGCTCAGGGGTATGTCCTCGGAAGAAAGGTTGAGGGAAATCGGACTGACGACATTGGAGGACAGGCGGGTCAGGGGAGACATGATAACGACATACAAAATACTACGTGGAATAGATAAGGTAGACAGAGACAGGTTGTTCCAGAGAGGGGGACACAGAAACAAGGGGTCACAATTGGAAGCTGAAGACTCAGACGAGTCACAGGGATGTTAGGAATTATTTCTTCAGTCATAGAGTTGTCAGGAAGTGGAATAGCCTAACAAGTGATGTAGTGGAGGCAGGAACCATACATAGCTTTAAGACGAGGTATGACAAAGCTCTGGAAGCAGAGAGAGAGGACCTAGTAGCGACCAGTGAAGAGGCGGGGCCAGGAGCTGTGTCTCGACCCCTGCAACCACAATTAGGTGAGTACAATTAGGTGAGTACACACACATACACACACACACACACACACACACACACACACACACACACACACTTATGTTAGTAGTGAGAGTCACTCAAGTTAGTGGTTGTCTCTCTTGTTAATACTTTGTCACTGATGTATCTTGTATACTGATGTATCTTGTATGTGATGTATGTTGTATACTGATGTATCTTGTATATGATGTATGTTGTATACTGATGTATGTTGTATATGATGTATATTGTATACTGATGTATATTGTATACTGATGTATCTTGTATATGATGTATCTCGTATATGATGTATGTTGTATACTGATGTATCTTGTATATGACGTATGTTGTACACTGATGTATCTTGTATATGATGTATGTTGTATACTGATGTATCTTGTATATGATGTATGTTGCGAGTTACAGTGTGTTTGGTGTATACTGTGATGCTCGCTGTGATTTGTGTGTGTTGTGATTGATGTAGTGTTACTGATAAACGACTATGTTATATATGCAGTGTAAAACACTCCAGTACCTGCTGGAATGTTATATCCAGTGTAAGACACTCCAGTACCTGCTGGAATGTTATATCCAGTGTAAGACACTCCAGTACCTGCTGGAATGTTATATCCAGTGTAAGACACTCCAGTACCTGCTGGAATGTTATATCCAGTGTAAGACACTCCAGTACCTGCTGGAATGTTATATCCAGTGTAAAACACTCCAGTACCTGCTGGAAGGTTATATCCAGTGTAAGACACTCCAGTAACTGCTGGAATGTTATAGCCAGTGTAAGACACTCCAGTAACTGCTGGAATGTTATAGCCAGTGTAAGACACTCCAGTACCTGCTGGAAGGTTATATCCAGTGTAAGACACTCCAGTAACTGCTGGAATGTTATATCCAGTGTAAGACACTCCAGTACCTGCTGGAAGGTTATATCCAGTGTAAGACACTCCAGTACCTGCTGGAATGTTATATCCAGTGTAAGACACTCCAGTACCTGCTGGAATGTTATATCCAGTGTAAGACACTCCAGTACCTGCTGGAATGTTATAGCCAGTGTAAGACACTCCAGTACCTGCTGGAAGGTTATATCCAGTGTAAGACACTCCAGTACCTGCTGGAATGTTATATCCAGTGTAAGACACTCCAGTACCTGCTGGAAGGTTATATCCAGTGTAAGACACTCCAGTACCTGCTGGAAGGTTATATCCAGTGTAAGACACTCCAGTAACTGCTGGAATGTTATAGCCAGTGTAAGACACTCCAGTACCTGCTGGAATGTTATAGCCAGTGTAAGACACTCCAGTACCTGCTGGAAGGTTATATCCAGTGTAAGACACTCCAGTAACTGCTGGAATGTTATAGCCAGTGTAAGACACTCCAGTACCTGCTGGAATGTTATAGCCAGTGTAAGACACTCCAGTACCTGCTGGAAGGTTATATCCAGTGTAAGACACTCCAGTAACTGCTGGAATGTTATAGCCAGTGTAAGACACTCCAGTACCTGCTGGAATGTTATAGCCAGTGTAAGACACTCCAGTACCTGCTGGAAGGTTATATCCAGTGTAAGACACTCCAGTAACTGCTGGAATGTTATAGCCAGTGTAAGACACTCCAGTACCTGCTGGAAGGTTATATCCAGTGTAAGACACTCCAGTACCTGCTGGAATGTTATAGCCAGTGTAAGACACTCCAGTACCTGCTGGAATGTTATATCCAGTGTAAGACACTCCAGTAACTGCTGGAATGTTATAGCCAGTGTAAGACACTCCAGTAACTGCTGGAATGTTATATCCAGTGTAAGACACTCCAGTAACTGCTGGAATGTTATATCCAGTGTAAGACACTCCAGTAACTGCTGGAATGTTATATCCAGTGTAAAACACTCCAGTAACTGCTGGAATGTTATATCCAGTGTAAAACACTCCAGTAACTGCTGGAATGTTATATCCAGTGTAAGACACTCCAGTAACTGCTGGAATGTTATATCCAGTGTAAGACACTCCAGTAACTGCTGGAATGTTATATCCAGTGTAAGACACTCCAGTAACTGCTGGAATGTTATATCCAGTGTAAGACACTCCAGTACCTGCTGGAATGTTATATCCAGTGTAAGACACTCCAGTAACTGCTGGAATGTTATATCCAGTGTAAGACACTCCAGTAACTGCTGGAATGTTATATCCAGTGTAAGACACTCCAGTAACTGCTGGAATGTTATATCCAGTGTAAGACACTCCAGTAACTGCTGGAATGTTATATCCAGTGTAAGACACTCCAGTACCTGCTGGAATGTTATATCCAGTGTAAGACACTCCAGTACCTGCTGGAAGGTTATATCCAGTGTAAGACACTCCAGTACCTGCTGGAAGGTTATATCCAGTGTAAAACACTCCAGTAACTGCTGGAATGTTATATCCAGTGTAAAACACTCCAGTAACTGCTGGAACGTTATATCCAGTGTAAGAAACTCCAGTACCTGCTGGAATGTTATATCCAGTGTAAGAAACTCCAGTACCTGCTGGAATGTTATATCCAGTGTAAGAAACTCCAGTACCTGCTGGAATGTTATATCCAGTGTAAGAAACTCCAGTACCTGCTGGAATGTTATATCCAGTGTAAGAAACTCCAGTACCTGCTGGAATGAATGTTATAGTCCTGATGGAATGTTATATCCAGAAGAAACTCCAGTACCTTCTGGAATGTTATATCCAGTGTAAGAAACTCCAGTACCTGCTGGAATGTTATATCCAGTGTAAGAAACTCCAGTACCTGCTGGAATGTTATATCCAGTGTAAGAAACTCCAGTACCTGATGGAATGTTATATCCAGTGTAAGAAACTCCAGTACCTGCTGGAATGTTATATACAGTGTAAGAAACTCCAGTACATGCTGGAATGTTATATCCTGTGTGAGACACTCCAGTACCTGCTTGAATGTTATATCCAGTGTAAGACACTCCAGTACCTGCTGGAATGTTATATCCTGTGTAAGACACTCCAGTACCTGCTGGAATGTTATATCCAGTGTAAGAAACTCCAGTACCTGCTGGAATGTTATATCCAGTGTGAGACACTCCAGTACCTGCTGGAATGTTATATCCTGTGTAAGACACTCCAGTACCTGCTGGAATGTTATATCCAGTGTAAGAAACTCCAGTACCTGCTGGAATGTTATATCCAGTGTAAGACACTCCAGTACCTGCTGGAATGTTATATCCAGTGTAAGACACTCCAGTACCTGCTGGAATGTTATATCCAGTGTAAGACACTCCAGTACCTGCTGGAATGTTATATCCAGTGTAAGAAACTCCAGTACCTGCTGGAATGTTATATCCAGTGTAAGACACTCCAGTACCTGCTGGAATGTTATATCCAGTGTAAGACACTCCAGTACCTGCTGGAATGTTATATCCAGTGTAAGAAACTCCAGTACCTGCTGGAATGTTATATCCAGTGTAAGACACTCCAGTACCTGCTGGAATGTTATATCCAGTGTAAGACACTCCAGTACCTGCTGGAATGTTATATCCAGTGTAAGACACTCCAGTACCTGCTGGAATGTTATATCCAGTGTAAGAAACTCCAGTACCTGCTGGAATGTTATATCCAGTGTAAGACACTCCAGTACCTGCTGGAAGGATATGTAAGAAACTCCAGTACCTGCTGGAATGTTATATCCAGTGTAAGACACTCCAGTACCTGCTGGAATGTTATAGTACCTGCTGGAATGTGTGTAAGACACTCCAGTACCTGCTGGAAGGATATATCCAGTGTAAGAAACTCCAGTACCTGCTGGAATGTTATATCCAGTGTAAGACACTCCAGTACCTGCTGGAAGGATATATCCAGTGTAAGAAACTCCAGTACCTGCTGGAAGGATATATCCAGTGTAAGAAACTCCAGTACCTGCTGGAAGGATATATCCAGTGTGAGACACTCCAGTACCTGCTGGAATGTTATATCCAGTGTGAGACACTCCAGTACCTGCTGGAAGGATATATCCAGTGTAAGAAACTCCAGTACCTGCTGGAATGTTATATCCAGTGTAAGACACTCCAGTACCTGCTGGAAGGATATATCCAGTGTAAGAAACTCCAGTACCTGCTGGAAGGATATATCCAGTGTAAGAAACTCCAGTACCTGCTGGAAGGATATATCCAGTGTGAGACACTCCAGTACCTGCTGGAATGTTATATCCAGTGTGAGACACTATACCTGCTGGAAGGATATATCCAGTGTAAGAAACTCCAGTGTAAGACACTCCAGTACCTGCTGGAATATATCCTATGTAAGAAACTCCAGTACCTGCTGGAATGTTATATCAGTCCAGTACCTGCTGGAATGTTATATCCAGTGTAAGAAACTCCAGTACCTGCTGGAATGTTATATCCAGTGTGAGACACTCCAGTACCTGCTGGAATGTTATATCCAGTGTAAGACACTCCAGTACCTGCTGGAAGGATATATCCTGTGTAAGAAACTCCAGTACCTGCTGGAATGTTATATCCAGTGTAAGACACTCCAGTACCTGCTGGAATGTTATATCCAGTGTAAGAAACTCCAGTACCTGCTGGAATGTTATATCCAGTGTAAGACACTCCAGTACCTGCTGGAAGGATATATCCAGTGTAAGAAACTCCAGTACCTGCTGGAATGTTATATCCAGTGTAAGACACTCCAGTACCTGCTGGAAGGATATATCCAGTGTAAGAAACTCCAGTACCTGCTGGAATGTTATATCCAGTGTAAGACACTCCAGTACCTGCTGGAAGGATATATCCAGTGTAAGAAACTCCAGTACCTGCTGGAATGTTATATCCTGTATACCCATTTCCCCAGCAGCTTGGTATCCCCTTTTTGCCTCTGATTCCCGTCCACTTTTTCCCCTTTGTATTATCTTACTCTTCTTCTATCTCCTACCCCTCCCCTCCCCTCCCTCCTTCCCTCTCTGCTATCCCAGCAGGGACGGACATTCCCCTCAGATCTAGTGGTCCTTAAAAGGGGAGAGAATATCCAGTTTTACAAATGGCTGACTCACTGTTCCGCCTGGGTGGCCTGCTGTGCTGCACCACCCACGCCCACACCACTCACGCCCACACCACCCACACCCACACCACCCATGATCACAACACCCACACCCACACCACTCATGCTCACGCTAACCCCACCCACGCTACCCAAACACCACTCATGCCCACGCTAACCACACCCACATCACCCACGCTACCCACACCCACACCACCCACGCTACCCACACCCACATCACCCACTCTACCCACACCCACATCACCCACGCTACCCACACCCACATCACCCACGCTACCCACACCCACACCACACACGCTACCCACACCACCCACTCTACCCACATCACCCACGCTACCCACACCCACACCACCCACGCTACCCACACCCACATCACCCACTCTACCCACACCCACATCACCCACGCAACCCACACCCACACCATCCACGCTACCCACGCCCACACAACCTACGATACCCACACCCACATCACCTACACCCACGTCACCCACGCTACCCACACCACCCATGCAACCCACACCATCCACGCTACCCACACCCATACCACCTACGCTACCCAAACCCACATCACCCACGGTACCCACACCCACATCACCCACGCTACCCACATCACCCACGCAACCCACACCCGCACCATCCACGCTACCCACACCCACACCACCTACGCTACCCAAACCCACATCACCCACGGTACACACACCCACATCACCCACGCTACCCACACCACCCACGCAACCCACACCCACACCATCCACGCTACCCACACCACTTACGCTACCCAAACCCACACCATCCACGCTACCCACACCCACACCACCTACGATACCCACACCCACATCACCCACGCTACTCACACCCACATCACTCACGCTACCCACACCCACGCTACCCACACCCACATCACCCACGCAACCCACACCCACACCATCCACGCTACTCACACCACCTACGCTACCCACACCACCCACGAAACCCACACCCACACCACACCCACATCACCCACGCTACCCACACCCACATCACCCACGCCCACACCACCCACGCTACCCACACCACCCACATCACTCACGCTACCCACATCCACGCTACCCACACCCACATCACCCACGCTACCCACACCCACATCACCCACGCTACCCACACCCACACCACCCAGGCTACCCACACCCACATTACCCACTCTAACCACACCCACATCACCCACTTTAGTGAACCACTAATCGGTCTGAGGATCGACGACCCAAATGATTTCTTCATGAATGAGCCTCAAAACTCCATAAATGTATGCCAGATTTCCGACATTACCCTAACTCCGATAGACTTCGAAAAAGCCATTGACAACATGCCTATGCACTCAGCCCCGGGCCCAGACTCGTGGAACTCTGTTTTCGTTAAGAACTGCAAGAAACCCCTCTCGCGTGCCCTAAGTACACTATGGAGGAGGAGCTTGGACATGGGTGAAATTCCACAGTCACTTAAAACAACGGATATAGCCCCACTCCATAAAGGTGGCAGCAAAGCATTAGCTAAGAACTATAGACCAATAGCTCTGACGTCCCACATCATAAAAATCTTTGAAAGAGTGCTAAGAAGCAGGATTGCAAATCACTTGGATTCCCAAAATCTGCACAATCCAGGGCAACATGGGTTCAGGGCAGGTCGCTCCTGCCTCTCACAACTACTGGATCACTATAACATGGCCTTGGATGCACTGGAAGAAAATCAGAATGCAGATGTAATATACACAGACTTTGCAAAAGCATTTGACGAATGCGATCATGGCGTAATAGCCCATAAAATACGTGCTAAAGGAATAACTGGGAAAGTGGGGAGATGGATCTTCAACTTCCTAACAAATAGAACACAAAGAGTAGTGGTCAACAGAGTTAAATCGGAGGCTGCCATAGTGAAGAGCTCTGTTCCACAAGGCACAGTACTCGCCCCTATCCTGTTTCTTATCCTCATATCAGACATAGACAGAGATATACATCACAGCACCGTATCATCCTTTGCGGATGATACTAGGATCTGCATGAGGCTGTCATCTGCTGAGGACGCGGTTAACCTCCAAGAAGATATAAACAAAGTTTTCCAGTGGGCAACGGTAAACAATATGATGTTCAATGAGGACAAATTCCAACTACTCCGTTATGGAAAACTGGAGGAGATAATAACTAGAACAGAGTATACTACTGACTCCGGCCATACAATAGAGCGGAAAAATAATATACGGGACCTGGGAGTAGTAATGTCTGAGGATCTCACTTTCAAGGATCACAACAGTGCCACGATCGCATGTGCAAAGAAAATGATAGGATGGATAATGAGAACTTTCAAAACAAGAGATGCCAAGCCAATGATGATCCTTTTCAAATCACTTGTTCTCTCTAGGCTGGAATACTGCTGTACATTAACATCTCCATTCAAAGCAGGTGAAATCGCAGATCTAGAGAGTGTACAGAGATCCTTTACTGCACGTATAAGTTCTGTCAAGCACCTTAACTACTGGGAACGCTTGGAAGCACTTGACTTGTACTCGTTGGAACGCAGGAGGGAGAGATTTATCATAATCTACACTTGGAAAATCTTGGAAGAAATGGTCCCAAATCTGCACACAGAAATAACTCCCTACGAAACTAAAAGACTGGGCAGGCGATGCAAAATGCCCCCAACAAAAAGTAGGGGCGCCATTGGTATACTAAGGGAAAACACCATAAGTGTCCGGAGCCTAAAACTGTTCAACAGCCTCCCATCAAGCATTAGGGGAATTGCCAATAAGCCCCTGGCTGCCTTCAAGAGAGAGCTGGACAGATACCTAAAGTCAGTGCCGGATCAGCCGGACTGTGGCTCGTACGTTGGACTGCGTGCGGCCAGCAGTAACAGCCTAGTTGATCAGGCCCTGATCCATCGGGAGGCCTGGTCATGGACCGGGCCGCGGGGGCATTGATCCCCGGAATAACCTTCAGGTAACCCACGGTACCCACACCCACATCACCCACGCTACCCACACCCATGCAACGCACACCCACATCACCCACGCTACCCACACCCACATCACCCACGCAACCCACACCCACACCATCCACGCTACTCATACCACCTACGCTACCCAAACCCACATCATCCACGCTACCCACCACCCACGTCACCCACGCTACCCACACCCACATCACCCACGCTACCCACGCCCACACCACCCACGCTACCCACGTCCACACAACCCACGCTACTCACACCCACACCACCCACGCTACCCACACCCACATCATCCACGCTGCCCACACCCACATCACCCACGCTACCAACACCCACACCACCCACGCTACCCACACCCACATCACCCACGCTACCTACACCCACATCACCCACGCTACCCACACCATCACCCACGCTACCCACACCCACACCACCCACGCTACCCACACCCACACCACCCACGCTACCCACACCCACACCACCCACGCTACCCACACCCACACCACCCACGCTACCCACACCCACACCACCCACGCTACACACACCCACACCACCCACGCTACACACACCCACACCACCCACGCTACACACACCCACACCACCCACGCTACACACACCCACACCACCCACGCTACACACACCCACACCACCCACGCTACACACACCCACACCACCCACGCTACACACACCCACACCACCCACGCTACCCACACCACGCTACCCACACCCACACCACCCACGCTACCCACACCCACGCTACCACCCACACCACCCACGCTACCCACACCCACACCACCCACGCTACCCACACCCACACCACCCACGCTACCCACACCCACACCACCCACGCTACCCACACCCACACCACCCACGCTACCCACACCCACACCAGCCACGCTACCCACACCCACACCACCCACGCTACCCACACCCACACCAGCCACGCTACCCACATCCACACCACCCACGCTACCCACACCACATCACGCTACCCACACCCACACCACCCACGCTACCCACACCCACACACCCACGCTACCCACACCCACACCACCCACGCTACCCACACCCACACCACCCACGCTACCCACACCCACACCACCCACGCTACCCACACCCCCACCACCCACGCTACCCACACCCACACCACCCACGCTACCCACACCAACCACCCACGCTCCCCACACCCACACCACCCACGCTACCCACACCCACACCACCCACGCTACCCACACCCACACCACCCACGCTACCCACACCCACACCACCCACGCTACCCACACCCACACCACCCACGCTACCCACACCCACACCACCCACGCTACCCACACCCACACCACCCACGCTACCCACACCCACACCACCCACGCTACCCACACCCACATCACCCACGCTACCCACACCCACACCACCCACGCTACCCACACCCACATCACCCACGCTACCAACACCCACACCACCCACGCTACCCACACCCACATCACCCACGCTACCCACACCACCCACGCTACCCACACCCACACCACCCACGCTACCCACACCCACACCACCCACGCTACCCACACCACCCACGCTACCCACACCCACACCACCCACGCTACCCACACCCACACCACCCACGCTACCCACACCCACACCACCCACGCTACCCACACCCACACCACCAACGCTACACACACACCACACGCTACCCATACCCACACCCACACCACCCACGCTACACCCCCACGCTAACCACACCCTCAACACCCACGCTACCCACACCCACATCACCCACGCTACCCACACCCACGCTACCAACACCCACATCACCCACGCTGCCCACACCCACATCACCCAAGCTACTCACACCCACACCACCCACGCTACCCACACCACCCACACCACCCACGCTACCCACACCCACACCACCCACGCTACCCACACCCACATCACCCACGTCACCCACGCTACCCACACCCACACCACCCACGCTACCCACACCCACATCACCAACGCTACCCACACCACCCACGCTACCCACACCCACACCACCCACGAAACCCACACCCACACCACCCACGCTACCCACACCCACACCACCCACGCTACCCACACCCACATCACCCACGCTACCCACACCCACACCACCCACGCTACCCACACCCACATCACCCACGCTACACACATCACTCACGCTACCCATACCCACATCACCCACGCTAACCACACCCTCAACACCCACGCTACCCACACCCACATCACCCACGCTACCCACACCCACGCTACCCACACCCACATCACCTACGCTACCCACACTCACGCTAACCACACCCACACCACCCACGCTACCCACACCATCACCCACGCTACCCACACCAAACACATCAATCACGCTACCCACGCCCACATCACCTACGCTACCCCCACACCACCCACGCTACCCACACCCACACCACCCACGCTACCCACACCCACACCACCCACGCTACCCACACCCACACCACCCACGCTACACACACCCACACCACCCACGCTACCCACACCCACACCACCCACGCTACCCAAACCCACACCACCCACGCTACCCACACCACCCACACCACCCACGCTACCCACACCCACACCACCCACGCTACCCACACCACCCACGCTACCTACACCCACACCACCCACGCTACCCACACCCACACCACCCACGCTACCCACACCACCCACACCACCCACGCTACCCACACCACCCACGCTACCCACACCCACACCAACCACGCTACACCCACGCTACACATACCCACACCACCCACGCTACCCACACCCACACCACCCACGCTACCCACACCACTACCCACACCCACGCTACCCACACCCACATCACCCACGCTACCCACACCCACACGCCCACCCACGCTACCCACACCACCCACGCTACCCACACCCACACCACCCACGCTACCCACACCCACACCTACCCACGCTACCCACACCACCCACACCACCCACGCTACCCACACCCACACCACCCACGCTACCCACACCCCCCACCCAACCCAAACCCACACCACCCACGCTACCCACACCACACCACGCTACACACACCCACACCACCCAAGCTACTCACACCCACACCACCCACGCTACCCACACCACCCACGCTACCCACACCCACACCACCCACGCTACCCACACCCACACCACCCACGCTACCCACACCCACACCACCCACGCTACCCACACCCACACCACCCACGCTACCCACACCCACACCACCCACGCTACCCACACCCACATCACCCACGCTACCCACACCACCCACGCTACCCACACCCACACCACCCACGCTACCCACACCCACACCACCCACGCTACCCACACCCACACCACCCACGCTACCCACACCACCCACGCTACCTACACCCACACCACCCACGCTACCCACACCCACACCACCCACGCTACCCACACCCACACCACCCACGCTACCCACACCCACACCACCCACGCTACCCACACCCACACCACCCACGCTACCCACACCCACCACACCCACGCTACCCACACCCACACATCACCCACGCTACCCACATCCACACCACCCACGCTACACGCTACCCACACCACCCACGCTACCCACACCCACACCACCCACGCTACACACCCACACCACGCTACCCACACCACACACCCACGCTACCCACACCAAACACCACCACGCTACCCATACCCACATCACCCACGCTACCCACACCCACACCACCCACGCTACCCACACCCACACCACCCACGCTACCCACACCCACACCACCCACGCTACCCACACCCACACCACCCACGCTACCTACACCCACACCACCCACGCTACCCACACCCACACCACCCACGCTACCCACACCCACACCACCCACGCTACCCACACCCACACCACCCACGCTACCCACACCCACACCACCCACGCTACCCACACCCACACCACCCACGCTACCCACACCCACATCACCCACGCTGCCCACTCACAGCACCCACGCTACCCACACCCACACCACCCACGCTACCCACACCACCACACCACCCACGATACCCACACCACCAACGTTACCGACACCCAAACTACCCACGCTACCCTACACCCACACCACCCACGCTACCCACACCCACACCACCCACGCTACCCACACCCACACACACGCTACCCACACCCACACCACCCACGCTACCCACACCCACACACACGCTACCCACACCCACACCACCCACGCTACCCACACCCACACCACCAACGCTACCCACACCCACACTACCCACGCTACCCACACCCACACCACCCACTCTACCCACACTCACGCCACCCACACCCACATCACCCACGCTACCCACATCACTCACGCTACCCACACCCACATCACCTACGCTACCCACACCCACATCACCCACGCTACCCACACCCACATCACCCACGCTACCCACACCCACATCACCCACGCTACCCACACCCACACCACCCACGCTATCCACACCCACAACACTTACGCTACCCACACACACACCACCCACGCTACCCACACCCACACCATCCACGCTACACACCCACACCACCCACGCTACCCACACCCACATCACCCACGCTGCACGCACCCACATCACCCACGCTACCCACACCCACACCACCCACGCTACCCACACCACCCACGCTACCCACACCACCCACGCTACCCATACCCACACCACCCACGCTACCCAACCCACATCAACGCTACCCACACCCACACCACCCACGCTACCCACACCCACACACACGCTACCCACACCCACACCACCCACGCTACCCACACCCACATCACCCACGCTACCCACACCCACACTACCCACGCTACCCACACCCACACCACCCACGCTACCCAAACCCCCATATCACCCACGCTAACCACACCCACACCACCCACTCTACCCACACCCACACCATCCACGCTACCCACACTCACATCACCCACGCTACCCACACCCACACCACCCACGCTACCCACACCCACACCACCCACGCTACCCACACCCACACCACCCACGCTACCCACACCCACATCACCCACGCTACCCACACCCACACCACCCACGCTACCCACACCCACACCACCCACGCTACCCAAACCCCCATATCACCCACGCTAACCACACCCACACCACCCACTCTACCCACACCCACACCATCCACGCTACCCACACTCACATCACCCACGCTACCCACACCCACACCACCCACGCTACCCACACCCACACCACCCACGCTACCCACACCATCCACGCTACCCACACCCACATCACCCACGCTACCCACACCCACACCACCCACGCTACCCACACCCACGCCCACATCAACCACGCTACCCACACCCACACCACCCACGCTACCCACACCCACACCACCCACGCTACCCACACCCACACCACCCACACTCACACCACCCACGCTACCCAAACTCACACCACCCACGCTACCCACACTCACATCACCCACGCTACCCACACCCACACCACCCACGCCCACATCACCCACGCCCACATCACCCACGCTACCCACACCCACACCACCCACGCTAACCACACCCACATCACCCACGCTACCCACACCCACACCACCCACACTCACACCACCCACGCTACCCACACTCACACCACCCACGCTACCCATACCCACACCACCCACACTCACACCACCCACGCTACCCACACTCACACCACCCACGCTACCCATACCCACACCTACCCACACTCACACCACCCACGCTACCCACACCCACACCACCCACACTCACACCACCCACGCTACCCACACTCACACCACCCACGCTACCCATACCCACACCACCCACACTCACACCACCCACGCTACCCATACCCACACCACCCACACTCACACCACCCACGCTAACCATACCCACACCACCCACACTCACACCACCCACGCTACCCATACCCACACCACCCACACTCACACCACCCACGCTACCCACACTCCCCACACACCACCCACGCTACCCACACCCACACCACCCACGCTACCCATACCCACCCGACCCACACTCACACCACCCACGCTACCCATACCCACACCACCCACACTCACACCACCCACGCTACCCACACCCACACCACCCACGCTCACACCACCCACGCTACCCACACCACCCACACCCACACCACCCACGCTACCCACACCCACACCACCAACGCTCACACCACCCACGCTACCCATACCCACACCTACCCACACCCACACCACCCACGCTACCCACACCCACACCACCCACGCTACCCATACCCACACCACGCACCTCACACCACCCACGCTACCCACACCCACACCACCCACGCTCACACCACCCACGCTACCCACACCCACACCACCCACACCCACACCACCCACGCTACCCACACTCACACCACCCACGCTACCCATACCCACACCACCCACACTACACACCACCACACGCTACCCACACCCACACCACCCACGCTACCCATACCCACACCACCCACACTCACACCACCCACGCTACCCATACCCACACTACCCACACCCACACCACCCACGCTACCCACACTCACACCACCCACGCTACCCACCCACACACCACCCACACTACCCACACCACCCACGCTACCCACACCCACACCACCCACACTCACACCACCCACGCTACCATACCCAGACCACCCACACCCACACCACCCACGCTACCCACACTCACACCACCCACACCCACACCACCCACGCTACCCATACCCACACCACCCACACCCACACCACCCACGCTACCCATACCCACACCACCCACACTCACACCACCCACGCTACCCATACCCACACCACCCACACTCACACCACCCACGCTACCCACACTCACACCACCCACGCTACCCATACCCACACCACCCACACTCACACCACCCACGCTACCCATACCCACACCACCCACACTCACACCACCCACGCTACCCATACCCACACCACCCACACTCACACCACCCACGCTACCCACACTCACACCACCCACGCTACCCATACCCACACCACCCACACTCACACCACCCACGCTACCCATACCCACACCACCCACACTCACACCACCCACGCTACCCATACCCACACCACCCACACCCACGCTACACTTGAGTGTCAACGAGAACTTTCAACTATTTTATCTTGATAAAAATTTAAAAAATATAAACCGGAAGTGAATATATAACAACCGAGACTTAGGAATGTGACACATATACCAGTAATATATATATAAATATATATATATATATATATATATATATATATATATATATATATATATATATATATATATATTTATTATTTATTATTTATTATTTATTATTTTATTATCACACTGGCCGATTCCCACTAAGGCAGGGTGGCCCGAAAAAGAAAACTTTCACCATCATTCACTCCATCACTGTCTTGCCAGAAGGGTGCTTTACACTACAGTTTTTAAACTGCAACATTAACACCCCTCCTTCAGAGTGCAGGCACTGTACTTCCCATCTCCAGGACTCAAGTCCGACCTGCCGGTTTCCCTGAATCCCTTCATAAATGTTACTTTGCTCACACTCCAACAGCACGTCAAGTATTAAAAACCATTTGTCTCCATTCACTCCTATCAAACACGCTCACGCATGCCTGCTGGAAGTCCAAGCCCCTCGCACACAAAACCTCCTTTACCCCCTCCCTCCAACCTTTCCTAGGCCGACCCCTACCCCGCCTTCCTTCCACTACAGACTGATACACTCTTGAAGTCATTCTGTTTCGCTCCATTCTCTCTACATGTCCGAACCACCTCAACAACCCTTCCTCAGCCCTCTGGACAACAGTTTTGGTAATCCCGCACCTCCTCCTAACTTCCAAACTACGAATTCTCTGCATTATATTCACACCACACATTGCCCTCAGACATGACATCTCCACTGCCTCCAGCCTTCTCCTCGCTGCAACATTCATCACCCACGCTTCACACCCATATAAGAGCGTTGGTAAAACTATACTCTCATACATTCCCCTCTTTGCCTCCAAGGACAAAGTTCTTTGTCTCCACAGACACCTAAGTGCACCACTCACTCTTTTTCCCTCATCAATTCTATGATTCACCTCATCTTTCATAGACCCATCCGCTGACACGTCCACTCCCAAATATCTGAACACGTTCACCTCCTCCATACTCTCTCCCTCCAATCTGATATCCAATCTTTCATCACCTAATCTTTTTGTTATCCTCATAACCTTACTCTTTCCTGTATTCACCTTTAATTTTCTTCTTATGCACACCCTACCAAATTCATCCACCAATCTCTGCAACTTCTCTTCAGAATCTCCCAAGAGCACAGTGTCATCAGCAAAGAGCAGCTGTGACAACTCCCACTTTGTGTGTGATTCTTTATCTTTTAACTCCACGCCTCTTGCCAAGACCCTCGCATTTACTTCTCTTACAACCCCATCTATAAATATATTAAACAACCACGGTGACATCACACATCCTTGTCTAAGGCCTACTTTTACTGGGAAAAAATTTCCCTCTTTCCTACATACTCTAACTTGAGCCTCACTATCCTCGTAAAAACTCTTCACTGCTTTCAGTAACCTACCTCCTACACCATACACTTGCAACATCTGCCACATTGCCCCCCTATCCACCCTGTCATACGCCTTTTCCAAATCCATAAATGCCACAAAGACCTCTTTAGCCTTATCTAAATACTGTTCACTTATATGTTTCACTGTAAACACCTGGTCCACACACCCCCTACCTTTCCTAAAGCCTCCTTGTTCATCTGCTATCCTATTCTCCGTCTTACTCTTAATTCTTTCAATTATAACTCTACCATACACTTTACCAGGTATACTCAACAGACTTATCCCCCTATAATTTTTGCACTCTCTTTTATCCCCTTTGCCTTTATACAAAGGAACTATGCATGCTCTCTGCCAATCCCTAGGTACCTTACCCTCTTCCATACATTTATTAAATAATTGCACCAACCACTCCAAAACTATATCCCCACCTGCTTTTAACATTTCTATCTTTATCCCATCAATCCCGGCTGCCTTACCCCCTTTCATTTTACCTACTGCCTCACGAACTTCCCCCACACTCACAACTGGCTCTTCCTCACTCCTACAAGATGTTATTCCTCCTTGCCCTATACACGAAATCACAGCTTCCCTATCTTCATCAACATTTAACAATTCCTCAAAATATTCCCTCCATCTTCCCAGTACCTCTAACTCTCCATTTAATAACTCTCCTCTCCTATTTTTAACTGACAAATCCATTTGTTCTCTAGGCTTTCTTAACTTGTTAATCTCACTCCAAAACTTTTTCTTATTTTCAACAAAATTTGTTGATAACATCTCACCCACTCTCTCATTTGCTCTCTTTTTACATTGCTTCACCACTCTCTTAACCTCTCTCTTTTTCTCCATATACTCTTCCCTCCTTGCATCACTTCTACTTTGTAAAAACTTCTCATATGCTAACTTTTTCTCCCTTACTACTCTCTTTACATCATCATTCCACCAATCGACGTATATATATATATATATATATATATATATATATATATATACGTCGTGGCTAATGAGCCAAATGGTCCAGTTTGGTCTATTTGTCAAGGGTTCACTTTGCCGAATAAGCCGAATGAAATTTGTTTTTGCCATAAATCAGCGAAGATCGATCTAAACACCTTTGTTACTTTGCTAACAAGAGGGGTAAGTGAAGCAGACACATGTAGAGTCAGACATGTAGAGTGAGACCTGTAGAGTGAGACCTGTAGAGTGAGACCTGTAGAGTGAGACGTGCAGAGTGAGACATGTAGAGTGAGACATGTAGAGTGAGACATGTAGAGTGAGACATGCAGAGTGAGACATGTAGAGTGAGACGTGTAGAGTGAGACATGTAGAGTCAGACATGTAGAGTCAGACATGTAGAGTCAGACATGCAGATTGAGACATGTTGAGTGAGACATGTAGAGTGAGACATGTTGAGTGAGACATGTAGAGTGAGACATGTAGATTGAGACATGTTGAGTGAGACATGTAGAGTGAGACATGTAGAGTGAGACATGTAGAGTGAGACATGTAGAGTGAGACGTGTAGAGTGAGACATGTAGAGTGAGACATGTAGAGTGAGACGTGTAGAGACATGTAGAATGAGACATGTTGAGTGAGACATGTAGATTGAGACATGAAGAGTGAGACATGTAGAGTGAGACATGTAGAGTGAGACATGTAGAGTGAGAGGTGAGTGAGACATGTAGAGTGAGACATGTAGAGTGAGACATGTAGAGTGAGACGTGTAGAGTGAGACATGTAGATTGAGACATGTTGAGTGAGGCATGTAGAGTGAGACATGTAGAGTGAGACATGTAGATTGAGACATGTTGAGTGAGACATGTAGAGTGAGACATGTAGATTGAGACATGTTGAGTGAGGCATGTAGAGTGAGACATGTAGAGTGAGAGGTGTAGAGTGAGACATGTAGAGTGAGACATGTAGAGTGAGACGTGTAGAGTGAGACATGTAGAGTGAGACATGTTGAGTGAGACATGTAGATTGAGACATGTTTAGTGAGACATGTAGAGTGAGACATGTAGAGTGAGACATGTTGAGTGAGACATGTAGAGTGAGACGTGTAGAGTGAGACGTGTAGAGTGAGACATGTAGAGTGAGACGTGCAGAGTGAGACATGTAGAGTGAGACATGTTGAGTGAGACATGTAGAGTGAGACGTGTAGAGTGAGACGTGTATAGTGAGACATGTTGAGTGAGACACGTTGAGTGAGACATGTAGAGTGAGATATGTTGAGTGAGACATGTTGAGTGAGACATGTAGAGTGAGACATGTTGAGTGAGATGTGTAGAGTGAGACATGTAGAGTGAGATATGTTGAGTGAGACATGTTGAGTGAGACATGTAGAGTGAGATATGTTGAGTGAGACATGTTGAGTGAGACATGTAGAGTGAGACATGTTGAGTGAGATGTGTAGAGTGAGACATGTAGAGTGAGACCTGTAGAGTGAGACCTGTAGAGTGAGACATGCAGAGTGAGACATGTAGAGTGAGACATGTAGAGTGAGACGTGTAGAGTGAGACATGTAGAGTGAGACCTGTAGAGTGAGACATGCAGAGTGAGACATGTAGAGTGAGACGTGTAGAGTGAGACATGTAGAGTGAGACATGTAGAGTCAGACATGTAGAGTCAGACATGTAGAGTCAGACATGTAGAGTCAGACATGTAGAGTCAGACATGTAGAGTCAGACATGTAGAGTCAGACATGTAGAGTCAGACATGTAGAGTGGGACATGTACAGTGACACATGTACAGTGAGACACGTAGAGTGAGACATGTAGGTTGAGACATGTTGAGTGAGACATGTAGAATGAGACATGTAGAGTGAGACATGTAGAGCGAGACGTGTAGAGACATGTAGAGTAAGACATGTTGAGTGAGACATGTAGAGTGAGACATGTAGAGTGAGACATGTAGAGTGAGACATGTAGAGTGAGACATGTAGAGTGAGACATGTAGAGCGAGACGTGTAGAGTGAGACATGTAGAGTGAGACATGTAGAGTGAGACGTGTAGAGACATGTAGAGTAAGACATGTTGAGTGAGACATGTAGAGTGAGACATGTAGAGTGAGACATGTAGAGTGAAACGTGTAGAGTGAGACATGTAGAGTGAGACATGTAGAGTGAGACGTGTAGAGTGAGACATGTAGAGTGAGACATGTAGAGTGAGACATGTAGAGTGAGACATGTAGAGTGAGACATGTAGAGTGAGAGGTGTAGAGTGAGACCTGTAGAGTGAGACATGCAGAGTGAGACATGTAGAGTGAGACATGTAGAGTGAGACATGTAGAGTGAGACATGTAGAGTGAGACATGTAGAGTGAGACATGTAGAGTGAGACATGTAGAGTGAGACATGTAGAGTGAGACATGTAGAGTGAGAGGTGTAGAGTGAGACATGTAGAGTGAGACATGTAGAGTGAGAGGTGTAGAGTGAGACCTGTAGAGTGAGACATGCAGAGTGAGACATGTAGAGTGAGACATGTAGAGTGAGACATGTAGAGTGAGACATGTAGATTGAGACATGTAGAGTGAGACACGTAGGGTGAGAGGTGTAGAGTGAGACATGTAGAGACGTGTAGAGTGAGACATGTTGAGTGAGACATGTAGAGTGAGACATGTAGAGTGAGAGGTGTAGAGTGAGACATGTAGAGTGAGACATGTAGAGTGAGACATGTAGAGTGAGACATGTTTAGTGAGACATGTAGAGTGAGACATGTAGAGACATGTAGAGTGAGACATGTTGAGTGAGACATGTAGAGTGAGACATGTAGAGTGAGAGGTGTAGAGTGAGACATGTAGAGTGAGACATATATAGTGAGACATATATAGTGAGACATATATAGTGAGACATGTAGAGTGAGACATGTAGAGTGAGAGGTGTAGAGTGAGACATGTAGAGTGAGACATATATAGTGAGACATATATAGTGAGACATATATAGTGAGACATGTAGAGTGAGACATATATAGTGAGACAGGAGAGGAGGAATGACAGGTAGAGAGACAGAGAACAATGAACGTAGTGAAGCACCAGACATACACTCACATTATACACTCACATTATACACTCACATTATACACTCACATTATACACTCACATTATACACTCACATTATACACTCACATTATACCCTCACATTATACACTCACATTATACACTCACACTCACATTATTCACTCACATTATACACTCACATTATACACTCACATTATACACTCACATTATACACTCACATTATACACTCACATTATACCCTCACATTATACCCTCACATTATACACTCACATTATACACTCACATTATACACTCACATTATACACTCACATTATACACTCACATTATACCCTCACATTATACACTCACATTATACACTCACACTCACATTATTCACTCACATTATACACTCACATTATACACTCACATTATACACTCACATTATACACTCACATTATACACTCACATTATACCCTCACATTATACACTCACATTATACACTCACACTCACATTATTCACTCACATTATACACTCACATTATACACTCACATTATACACTCACACTCACATTATTCACTCACATTATACACTCACATTATACACTCACATTATACACTCACATTATACCCTCACATTATACACTCACATTATACACTCACATTATACACTCACATTATACACACACATTATACACTCACATTATACACTCACATTATACACTCACATTATACACTCACACTCACATTATTCACTCACATTATACACTCACATTATACACTCACATTATACACTCACATTATACACTCACATTATACACTCACATTATACACTCACACTCACATTATTCACTCACATTATACACTCAAATTATACACTCACATTATACACTCACATTATACACTCACATTATACCCTCACATTATACACTCACATTATACACTCACATTATACACACACATTATACACTCACATTATACACTCACATTATACACTCACATTATTCACTCACATTATACACTCACATTATTCACTCACATTATACACTCACATTATACACTCACATTATACACTCACATTATACACTCACATTATACACTCACATTATTCACTCACATTATACACTCACATTATACACTCACATTATACACTCACATTATACAGTCACATTATACACTCACATTATACACTCACACTCACATTATTCACTCACATTATACACTCACATTATACAGTCACATTATACCCTCACATTATACACTCACATTATACACTCACATTATACACTCACATTATACACTCACATTATACACTCACATTATACACTCACATTATACACTCACATTATACACTCACATTATACACTCACATTATACACTCACATTATACACTCACATTATACACTCACATTATACACTCACATTATACACTCACATTATACACTCACATTATACACTCACATTATTCACTCACATTATACCCTCACATTATACAGTCACATTATACACACACATTATACCCTCACATTATACACTCACATTATACACTCACATTATACACTCACATTATACACTCACATTATACACTCACATTATATACTCACATTATACACTAACATTATACACTCACATTATATACTCACATTATACACTAACATTATACACTAACATTATACACTCACATTATATACTCACATTATACACTAACATTATACACTCACATTATACACTCACATTATACACTCACATTATATACTCACATTATACACTAACATTATACACTCACATTATATACTCACATTATACACTAACATTATACACTCACATTATATACTCACATTATACACTAACATTATACACTCACATTATATACTCACATTATACACTAACATTATACACTAACATTATACACTCACATTATACACTCACATTATACACTAACATTATACACTAACATTATACACTCACATTATACACTCACATTATACACTCACATTATACACTCACATTATACACTCACATTATTCACTCACATTATACCCTCACATTATACAGTCACATTATACACACACATTATACCCTCACATTATACACTCACATTATACACTCACATTATACACTCACATTATACACTCACATTATACACTCACATTATACACTCACATTATATACTCACATTATACACTAACATTATACACTCACATTATATACTCACATTATACACTAACATTATACACTAACATTATACACTCACATTATATACTCACATTATACACTAACATTATACACTCACATTATACACTCACATTATACACTCACATTATATACTCACATTATACACTAACATTATACACTCACATTATATACTCACATTATACACTAACATTATACACTCACATTATATACTCACATTATACACTAACATTATACACTCACATTATATACTCACATTATACACTAACATTATACACTAACATTATACACTCACATTATACACTCACATTATACACTAACATTATACACTAACATTATACACTCACATTATACACTCACATTATACACTCACATTATACACTCACATTATACACTCACATTATACACTCACATTATATACTCACATTATACACTAACATTATACACTCACATTATATACTCACATTATACACTAACATTATACACTAACATTATACACTCACATTATATACTCACATTATACACTAACATTATACACTCACATTATACACTCACATTATACACTCACATTATATACTCACATTATACACTAACATTATACACTCACATTATATACTCACATTATACACTAACATTATACACTCACATTATATACTCACATTATACACTAACATTATACACTCACATTATATACTCACATTATACACTAACATTATACACTAACATTATACACTCACATTATACACTCACATTATACACTAACATTATACACTAACATTATACACTCACATTATACACTCACATTATACACTCACATTATACACTCACATTATACACTCACATTATTCACTCACATTATACCCTCACATTATACAGTCACATTATACACACACATTATACCCTCACATTATACACTCACATTATACACTCACATTATACACTCACATTATACACTCACATTATACACTCACATTATACACTCACATTATATACTCACATTATACACTAACATTATACACTCACATTATATACTCACATTATACACTAACATTATACACTAACATTATACACTCACATTATATACTCACATTATACACTAACATTATACACTCACATTATACACTCACATTATACACTCACATTATATACTCACATTATACACTAACATTATACACTCACATTATATACTCACATTATACACTAACATTATACACTCACATTATATACTCACATTATACACTAACATTATACACTCACATTATATACTCACATTATACACTAACATTATACACTAACATTATACACTCACATTATACACTCACATTATACACTCACATTATACACTAACATTATACACTCACATTATACACTCACATTATACACTAACATTATACACTAACATTATACACTAACATTATACACTCACATTATACACTCACATTATACACTCACATTATACACTAACATTATACACTAACATTATACACTAACATTATACACTAACATTATACACTCACATTATACACTCACATTATACACTCACATTATACACTAACATTATACACTCACATTATACACTCACATTATACACTAACATTATACACTAACATTATACACTAACATTATACACTCACATTATACACTCACATTATACACTCACATTATACACTAACATTATACACTAACATTATACACTAACATTATACACTAACATTATACACTCACATTATACACTCACATTATACACTAACATTATACACTAACATTATACACTCACATTATACACTCACATTATACACTAACATTATACACTAACATTATACACTCACATTATACACTAACATTATACACTAACATTATACACTAACATTATACACTAACATTATACACTCACATTATACACTCACATTATACACTAACATTATACACTAACATTATACACTCACATTATACACTAACATTATACACTAACATTATACACTAACATTATACACTAACATTATACACTCACATTATACACTCACATTATACACTAACATTATACACTAACATTATACACTAACATTATACACTAACATTATACACTAACATTATACACTAACATTATACACTAACATTATACACTCACATTATACACTCACATTATACACTAACATTATACACTAACATTATACACTCACATTATACACTCACATTATACACTCATTACACAATACTCCGGATAAAAATTAAACGAAGAAAATAATATATAAGATGGAATATGTAAATACTACGTCACACGAACTTACATCTGGTAGAAGTTATAAATATCCACACTTGAGAGTGTTGCAATATACAGGGACAGGCAACAGGGACAGGCAACAGGGACAGGCAACAGGGACAGGCAACAGGGACAGGCAACAGGGACAGGCACCTGAAGTTTACCTGCACCATCTTCTAAAAGTCCCCCCCGCCTCTACCCCCCCCCCCAGGCCTGCTACCAGACCAGACCTCCCAGTGGATAATCATCTGATCAACCAGGTTCTTACTACTGGCCACATAAACTATCGCAGTGGTTCCCGAACTTTTTACTCTGGGTTGCACTCTCGGAATAAACTTTTGCTAAGGCCAAACCAAATATTTTACTGATAAGAAATACATTAAAAAAATCCTAACAGTGTTTGATACATAACACAAGTAATTTATAACGTTATAATGGGACATCCAGAACCTATAAAACAATGTTAGGGATGTGCTAGTGCAGTAAGACACATCACTTTATTATGTTGGAGATGCGCTAGTGCAGTAAGACACATCACTTTATTATGTTAGGGATGCGCTAGTGCAGTAAGACACATCACTTTATTATGTTGGAGATGCGCTAGTGCAGTAAGACACATCACTTTATTATGTTAGGGATGCGCTAGTGCAGTAAGACACATCACTTTATTATGTTGGAGATGCGCTAGTGCAGTAAGACACATCACTTTATTATGTTAGGGATGCGCTAGTGCAGTAAGACACATCACTTTATGTTAGGGATGCGCTAGTGCAGTAAGACACATCACTTTATTATGTTAGGGATGCGCTAGTGCAGTAAGACACATCACTTTATTATGTTAGGGATGCGCTAGTGCAGTAAGACACATCACTTTATTATGTTGGAGATGCGCTAGTGCAGTAAGACACATCACTTTATTATGTTAGGGATGCGCTAGTGCAGTAAGACACATCACTTTATGTTAGGGATGCGCTAGTGCAGTAAGACACATCACTTTATTATGTTAGGGATGCGCTAGTGCAGTAAGACACATCACTTTATTATGTTAGGGATGCGCTAGTGCAGTAAGACACATCACTTTATTATGTTGGGGATGAGCTAGTGCAGTAAGACACATCACTTTATTATGTTGGGGATGCGCTAGTGCAGTAAGACACATCACTTTATTATGTTGGGGATGAGCTAGTGCAGTAAGACACATCACTTTATTATGTTGGGGATGCGCTAGTGCAGTAAGACACATCACTTTATTATGTTGGGGATGAGCTAGTGCAATAAGACACATCACTTTATTATGTTGGGGATGCGCTAGTGCAGTAAGACACATCACTTTATTATGTTAGGGATGAGCTAGTGCAGTAAGACACATCACTTTATTATGTTAGGGATGCGCTAGTGCAGTAAGACACATCACTTTATTATGTTGGAGATGAGCTAGTGCAGTAAGACACATCACTTTATTATGTTGGGGATGTGCTAGTGCAGTAAGACACATCGCTTTATTATGTTGGAGATGCGCTAGTGCAGTAAGACACATCACTTTATTATGTTGGGGATGAGCTAGTGCAGTAAGACACATCACTTTATTATGTTGGGGATGAGCTAGTGCAGTAAGACACATCACTTTATTATGTTAGGGAAGCGCTACTGCAGTAAGACACATCACTTTATTATGTTAGGGATGCGCTAGTGCAGTAAGACACATCACTTTATTATGTTGGAGATGCGCTAGTGCAGTAAGACACATCACTTTATGTTGGGGATGTGCTAGTGCAGTAAGACACATCACTTTATTATGTTAGGGAAGCGCTAGTGCAGTAAGACACATCACTTTATTATGTTAGGGATGAGCTAGTGCAGTAAGACACATCACTTTATTATGTTGGGGATGCGCTAGTGCAGTAAGACACATCACTTTATTATGTTGGAGATGCGCTAGTGCAGTAAGACACATCACTTTATTATGTTGGGGAGGCACTAGTGCAGTAAGACACATCACTTTATTATGTTGGGGATGCGCTAGTGCAGTAAGACACATCACTTTATTATGTTAGGGATGCGCTAGTGCAGTAAGACACATCACTTTATTATGTTAGGGATGCACTAGTGCAGTAAGACACATCACTTTATTATGTTGGGGATGCGCTAGTGCAGTAAGACACATCACTTTATTATGTTGGGGATGCGCTAGTGCAGTAAGACACATCACTTTATTATGTTGGAGATGCGCTAGTGCAGTAAGACACATCGCTTTATGTTGGAGAAGCGCTAGTGCAGTAAGACACATCACTTTATTATGTTGGGGATGCGCTAGTGCAGTAAGATACATCACTTTATTATGTTGGGGATGCGCTAGTGCAGTAAGACACATCACTTTATTATGTTAGGGATGCGCTAGTGCAGTAAGACACATCACTTTATTATGTTAGGGATGCGCTAGTGCAGTAAGACACATCACTTTATTATGTTAGGGATGCGCTAGTGCAGTAAGACACATCACTTTATTATGTTAGGGATGCGCTAGTGCAGTAAGACACATCACTTTATTATGTTAGGGATGCGCTAGTGCAGTAAGACACATCACTTTATTATGTTGGAGATGCGCTAGTGCAGTAAGACACATCACTTTATTATGTTAGGGATGCGCTAGTGCAGTAAGACGCATCACTTTATGTTGGGGATGCGCTAGTGCAGTAAGACACATCACTTTATTATGTCGGGGATGCGCTAGTGCAGTAAGACACATCACTTTACGTTAGGGATGCGCTAGTGCAGTAAGACACATCACTTTATTATGTTGGGGATGCGCTAGTGCAGTAAGACACATCACTTTATTATGTTAGGGATGCGCTAGTGCAGTAAGACACATCACTTTATTATGTTGGGGATGCGCTAGTGCAGTAAGACACATCACTTTATTATGTTAGGGATGCGCTAGTGCAGTAAGACACATCACTTTATTATGTTAGGGATGTGCTAGTGCAGTAAGACACATCAATTTATTATGTTAGGGATGTGCTAGTGCAGTAAGACACATCACTTTATTATGTTAGGGATGCGCTAGTGCAGTAAGACACATCACTTTATTATGTTAGGGATGTGCTAGTGCACTAAGACACATCACTTTATTATGTTAGGGATGCGCTAGTGCAGTAAGACACATCACTTTATTATGTTAGGGATGTGCTAGTGCAGTAAGACACATCACTTTATTATGTTAGGGATGTGCTAGTGCAGTAAGACACATCACTTTATTATGTTAGGGATGCGCTAGTGCAGTAAGACACATCACTTTATTAAGTTAGGGATGTGCTAGTGCAGTAAGACACAACACTTTATTATGTTAGGGATGCGCTAGTGCAGTAAGACACATCACTTTATTATGTTAGGGATGTGCTAGTGCAGTAAGACACATCACTTTATTATGTTGGAGATGCGCTAGTGCAGTAAGACACATCACTTTATTATGTTAGGGATGTGCTAGTGCAGTAAGACACATCACTTTATTATGTTGGAGATGCGCTAGTGCAGTAAGACACATCACTTTATGTTAGGGATGTGCTAGTGCAGTAAGACACATCACTTTATTATGTTGGGGATGCGCTAGTGCAGTAAGACACATCACTTTATTATGTTAGGGATGTGCTAGTGCAGTAAGACACATCACTTTATTATGTTGGGGATGCGCTTGTGCAGTAAGACACATCACTTTATTATGTTGGAGATGCGCTAGTGCAGTAAGACACATCACTTTATTATGTTAGGGATGTGCTAGTGCAGTAAGACACATCACTTTATTATGTTGGGATGCGCTAGTGCAGTAAGACACATCACTTTATTATGTTAGGGATGTGCTAGTACAGTAAGACACATCACTTTATTATGTTGGGGATGCGCTAGTGCAGTAAGACACATCACTTTATTATGTTGGAGATGCGCTAGTGCAGTAAGACACATCACTTTATTATGTTGGAGATGCGCTAGTGCAGTAAGACACATCACTTTATTATGTTGGAGATGCGCTAGTGCAGTAAGACACATCACTTTATTATGTTAGGGATGCGCTAGTGCAGTAAGACACATCACTTTATTATGTTAGGGATGCGCTAGTGCAGTAAGACACATCACTTTATTATGTTGGGGATGCGCTAGTGCAGTAAGACACATCACTTTATTATGTTGGAGATGCGCTAGTGCAGTAAGACACATCACTTTATTATGTTGGAGATGCGCTAGTGCAGTAAGACACATCACTTTATTATGTTGGAGATGCGCTAGTGCAGTAAGACACATCACTTTATTATGTTGGAGATGCGCTAGTGCAGTAAGACACATCACTATGTTGGAGATGTGCTTGTGCAGTAAGACACATCACTTTATTATGTTAGGGATGTGCTAGTGCAGTAAGACACATCACTTTATTATGTTAGGGATGCGCTAGTGCAGTAAGACACATCACTTTATTATGTTGGGGATGCGCTAGTGCAGTAAGACACATCACTTTATTGTTAGGGATGCGCTAGTGCAGTAAGACACATCACTTTATTATGTTAGGGATGCGCTAGTGCAGTAAGACACATCACTTTATTATGTTGGAGATGCGCTAGTGCAGTAAGACACATCACTTTATTATGTTGGGGATGCGCTAGTGCAGTAAGACACATCACTTTATTATGTTGGGGATGCGCTAGTGCAGTAAGACACATCACTTTATTATGTTGGGGATGCGCTAGTGCAGTAAGACACATCACTTTATTATGTTGGGGATGCGCTAGTGCAGTAAGACACATCACTTTATTATCTTAGGGATGCGCTAGTGCAGTAAGACACATCACTTTATGTTGGAGATGCGCTAGTGCAGTAAGACACATCACTTTATTATGTTGGAGATGCGCTAGTGCAGTAAGACACATCACTTTATTATGTTAGGGATGCGCTAGTGCAGTAAGACACATCACTTTATTATGTTGGAGATGCGCTAGTGCAGTAAGACACATCACTTTATTATGTTGGAGATGCGCTAGTGCAGTAAGACACATCACTTTATTATGTTGGGGATGCGCTAGTGCAGTAAGACACATCACTTTATTATGTTGGGGATGTGCTAGTGCAGTAAGACACATCACTTTATTATGTTGGGGATGCGCTAGTGCAGTAAGACACATCACTTTATTATGTTAGGGATGTGCTAGTGCACTAAGACACATCACTTTATTATGTTAGGGATGCGCTAGTGCAGTAAGACACATCACTTTATTATGTTAGGGATGTGCTAGTGCAGTAAGACACATCACTTTATTATGTTAGGGATGTGCTAGTGCAGTAAGACACATCACTTTATTATGTTAGGGATGCGCTAGTGCAGTAAGACACATCACTTTATTAAGTTAGGGATGTGCTAGTGCAGTAAGACACAACACTTTATTATGTTAGGGATGCGCTAGTGCAGTAAGACACATCACTTTATTATGTTAGGGATGTGCTAGTGCAGTAAGACACATCACTTTATTATGTTGGAGATGCGCTAGTGCAGTAAGACACATCACTTTATTATGTTAGGGATGTGCTAGTGCAGTAAGACACATCACTTTATTATGTTGGAGATGCGCTAGTGCAGTAAGACACATCACTTTATGTTAGGGATGTGCTAGTGCAGTAAGACACATCACTTTATTATGTTGGGGATGCGCTAGTGCAGTAAGACACATCACTTTATTATGTTAGGGATGTGCTAGTGCAGTAAGACACATCACTTTATTATGTTGGGGATGCGCTTGTGCAGTAAGACACATCACTTTATTATGTTGGAGATGCGCTAGTGCAGTAAGACACATCACTTTATTATGTTAGGGATGTGCTAGTGCAGTAAGACACATCACTTTATTATGTTGGGATGCGCTAGTGCAGTAAGACACATCACTTTATTATGTTAGGGATGTGCTAGTACAGTAAGACACATCACTTTATTATGTTGGGGATGCGCTAGTGCAGTAAGACACATCACTTTATTATGTTGGAGATGCGCTAGTGCAGTAAGACACATCACTTTATTATGTTGGAGATGCGCTAGTGCAGTAAGACACATCACTTTATTATGTTGGAGATGCGCTAGTGCAGTAAGACACATCACTTTATTATGTTAGGGATGCGCTAGTGCAGTAAGACACATCACTTTATTATGTTGGGGATGCGCTAGTGCAGTAAGACACATCACTTTATTATGTTGGGGATGCGCTAGTGCAGTAAGACACATCACTTTATTATGTTGGAGATGCGCTAGTGCAGTAAGACACATCACTTTATTATGTTGGAGATGCGCTAGTGCAGTAAGACACATCACTTTATTATGTTGGAGATGCGCTAGTGCAGTAAGACACATCACTTTATTATGTTGGAGATGCGCTAGTGCAGTAAGACACATCACTTTATGTTGGAGATGTGCTTGTGCAGTAAGACACATCACTTTATTATGTTAGGGATGTGCTAGTGCAGTAAGACACATCACTTTATTATGTTAGGGATGCGCTAGTGCAGTAAGACACATCACTTTATTATGTTGGGGATGCGCTAGTGCAGTAAGACACATCACTTTATTGTTAGGGATGCGCTAGTGCAGTAAGACACATCACTTTATTATGTTAGGGATGCGCTAGTGCAGTAAGACACATCACTTTATTATGTTGGAGATGCGCTAGTGCAATAAGACACATCACTTTATTATGTTGGGGATGCGCTAGTGCAGTAAGACACATCACTTTATTATGTTGGGGATGCGCTAGTGCAGTAAGACACATCACTTTATTATGTTGGGGATGCGCTAGTGCAGTAAGACACATCACTTTATTATGTTGGGGATGCGCTAGTGCAGTAAGACACATCACTTTATTATCTTAGGGATGCGCTAGTGCAGTAAGACACATCACTTTATGTTGGAGATGCGCTAGTGCAGTAAGACACATCACTTTATTATGTTGGAGATGCGCTAGTGCAGTAAGACACATCACTTTATTATGTTAGGGATGCGCTAGTGCAGTAAGACACATCACTTTATTATGTTGGAGATGCGCTAGTGCAGTAAGACACATCACTTTATTATGTTGGAGATGCGCTAGTGCAGTAAGACACATCACTTTATTATGTTGGAGATGCGCTAGTGCAGTAAGACACATCACTTTATTATGTTGGAGATGCGCTAGTGCAGTAAGACACATCACTTTATTATGTTGGAGATGCGCTAGTGCAGTAAGACACATCACTTTATTATGTTAGGGATGCGCTAGTGTAGTAAGACACATCACTTTATTATGTTGGAGATGTGCTAGTGCAGTAAGACACATCACTTTATTATGTTGGAGATGCGCTAGTGCAGTAAGACACATCACTTTATTATGTTAGGGATGCGCTAGTGCAGTAAGACACATCACTTTATTATGTTAGGGATGCGCTAGTGCAGTAAGACACATCACTTTATTATGTTAGGGATGCGCTAGTGCAGTAAGACATCACTTTATTATGTTAGGGATGCGCTAGTGCAGTAAGACACATCACTTTATTTTAGGGATGCGCTAGTGCAGTAAGACACATCACTTTATTATGTTAGGGATGCGCTAGTGCAGTAAGACACATCACTTTATTATGTTAGGGATGCGCTAGTGCAGTAAGACACATCACTTTATTATGTTAGGGATGCGCTAGTGCAGTAAGACATCACTTTATTATGTTAGGGATGCGCTAGTGCAGTAAGACACATCACTTTATTATGTTAGGGATGCGCTAGTGCAGTAAGACACATCACTTTATTATGTTAGGGATGCGCTAGTGCAGTAAGACATCACTTTATTATGTTAGGGATGCGCTAGTGCAGTAAGACACATCACTTTATTATGTTAGGGATGCGCTAGTGCAGTAAGACACATCACTTTATTATGTTAGGGATGCGCTAGTGCAGTAAGACACATCACTTTATTATGTTAGGGATGCGCTAGTGCAGTAAGACACATCACTTTATTATGTTAAGGATGCGCTAGTGCAGTAAGACACATCACTTTATTATGTTAGGGATGCGCTAGTGCAGTAAGACACATCACTTTATTATGTTAGGGATGCGCTAGTGCAGTAAGACACATCACTTCATTATGTTAAGGATGCGCTAGTGCAGTAAGACACATAACTTTATTATGTTAGGGATGCGCTAGTGCAGTAAGACACATCACTTTATTATGTTAGGGATGCGCTAGTGCAGTAAGACACATCACTATTATGTTAGGGATGTGCTAGTGCAGTAAGACACATCACTTTATTATGTTAGGGATGCGCTAGTGCAGTAAGACACATCACTTTATTATGTTAGGGATGCGCTAGTGCAGTAAGACACATCACTTTATTATGTTAAGGATGCGCTAGTGCAGTAAGACACATCACTTTATTATGTTAAGGATGTGCTAGTGCAGTAAGACACATCACTTTATTATGTTAGGGATGCGCTAGTGCAGTAAGACACATCACTTTATTATGTTAGGGATGCGCTAGTGCAGTAAGACACATCACTTTATTATGTTAAGGATGCGCTAGTGCAGTAAGACACATCACTTTATTATGTTAAGGATGTGCTAGTGCAGTAAGACACATCACTAAGAAAGATGGAATGAAATCAGGAAATTTTTACGAGTTTCTATACATGAATGTTTAGATTTTTTTTTTTTTGACTGTTGTTGAACCTTCCAGCCACACCTGCACCTGCCATCCTGTGGCGCCGCACCAGTGTGTGGCGCCGCACCAGTATGTAGCGCCGTACCAGTATGCAGCACCGTACCAGTATGCAGCACCGCACCAGTATGCAGCGCCGCACCAGTATGCAGCGCCGCACCAGTATGCAGCGCCGCACCAGTATGCAGCGCCGCACCAGTATGCAGCACCGCACCAGTATGCAGCGCCGCACCAGTATGCAGCGCCGCACCAGTATGCAGCGCCGCACCAGTATGCAGCGCCGCACCAGTATGCACCAGTATGCAGCGCAGCACCAGTGTGGCGCCGCATGCAGCGCCGCACCAGTATGCAGCGCCGCACCAGTATGCAGCGCCGCACCAGTATGCAGCAGCCGCACCAGTATGCAGCGCCGCACCAGTATGCAGCGCCGTGTGTGGCGCCGCACCTGTATGTAGCGCCGCACCAGTATGCAGCGCCGCACCAGTATGCAGCGCCGCACCAGTATGCAGCGCCGCACCAGTATGCAGCGCCGCACCAGTATGCAGCGCCGTACCAGTATGCAGCGCCGCACCAGTATGCAGCGCCGCACCAGTATGCAGCGCCGCACCAGTATGCAGCGCCGCACCAGTATGCAGCGCCGCACCAGTATGCAGCGCCGCACCAGTATGCAGCGCCGCACCAGTATGCAGCGCCGCACCAGTATGCACCGCCGCACCAGTATGCAGCGCCGTACCAGTATGCAGCGCCGCACCAGTATGCAGCGCCATACCAGTATGCAGCGCCGCACCAGTATGCAGCGCCGCACCAGTATGCAGCGCCGCAACAGTATGCAGCGCCGCACCAGTATGCAGCGCCGCACCAGTATGCAGCGCCGCACCAGTGTGCAGCGCCGCACCAGTGTTTGGCGCCGCACCAGTATGCAGCACCGCACCAGTATGCAGCACCGCACCAGTATGCAGCGCCGCACCCGTATGCAGCGCCGCACCAGTATGCAGCGCCGCACCAGTGTGTGGCGCCGCACCAGTATGCAGCACCGCACCAGTATGCAACACCGCACCAGTATGCAGCGCTGCACCAGTATGCAGCGCCGCACCAGTATGCAGCGCCGCACCAGTGTGTGGCGCCGCACCAGTATGCAGCGCCGCACCAGTATGCAGCACCGCACCAGTATGCAGCGCCGCACCAGTATGCAGCGCCGCACCAGTGTGTGGCGCCGCACCAGTATGCAGCGCCGCACCAGTATGCAGCGCCGCACCAGTGTGTGGCGCCGCACCAGTATGCAGCGCCGCACCAGTATGCAGCGCCACACCAGTATGCAGCGCCGCACCAGTATGCAGCGCCGCACCAGTATGCAGCGCCGCACCAGTATGCAGCGCAGCACCAGTATGCAGCGCCGCACCAGTGTGTGGCGCCGCACCAGTATGCAGCGCCGCACCAGTATGCAGCGCCGCACCAGTGTGTGGTGCCGCACCAGTATGCAGCGCCGCACCAGTATGCAGCGCCGCACCAGTATGCAGCGCTGCACCAGTGTGTGGCGCCGCACCATTGTGCAGTGCCGCACCAGTATGCAGCGCCGCACCAGTGTGTGGCGCCGCACCAGTATGCAGCGCCGCACCAGTATGCAGCGCCGCACCAGTGAGTGGTGCCGCACCAGTATGCAGCGCCGCACCAGTATGCAGCGCCGCACCAGTATGCAGCGCTGCACCAGTGTGTGGCGCCGCACCATTGTGCAGCGCCGCACCAGTATGCAGCGCCGCACCAGTATGCAGCGCCGCACCAGTATGCAGCACCGCACCAGTATGCAGCGCCGCACCAGTATGCAGTGCCGCACCAGTATGCAGCGCCGCACAAGTATGCAGCACCGCACCAGTATGCAGCGCCGCACCAGTATGCAGCGCCGCACCAGTATGCAGCGCCGCACGAGCATGCAGCGCCGCACGAGTATGCAGCGCCGCACCAGTATGCAGCGCCGCACCAGTATGCAGCGCCGCACCAGTATGCAGCGCCGCACCAGTATGCAGCGCCGCACCAGTATGCAGCGCCGCACCAGTATGCAGCGCCGCACCAGTATGCAGCGCCGCACCAGTATGCAGCGCCGCACCAGTATGCACCGCCGCACCAGTATGCAGCGCCGCACCAGTATGCAGCGCCGCACCAGTATGCAGCGCCGCACCAGTATGCAGCGCCGCACCAGTATGCAGCGCCGCACCAGTATGCAGCGCCGCACCAGTATGCAGCGCCGCACCAGTATGCAGCGCCGCACCAGTATGCAGCGCCGCACCAGTATGCAGCGCCGCACCAGTATGCAGCGCCGCACCAGTATGCAGCGCCGCACCAGTATGCAGCGCCGCACCAGTATGCAGTGCCGCACCAGTATGCAGCGCCGCACCAGTATGCAGCGCCGCACCAGTATGCAGCGCCGCACCAGTATGCAGCGCCGCACCAGTATGCAGCGCCGCACCAGTATGCAGCGCCGCACCAGTATGCAGCGCCGCAATATACAAACATCGCAAATGGTAAATCTTCCTCTTTGTTTTTTTTTACTAAGATTCAGGGACTGAAAACAAATATAAACAGTAAACTTGAATATATAAGTAAGATCCTGACGGAAGCAAATGCTTTATTTGGAACATTTGCAGAAACACAAAAATACGTGTTTACAGATGTGACAGAGTGAACGGGTCACAGAACAGGTCTCTGTGTGAAAGACTTTGCTCTGTACGGCCCTTGCAGGTTTAGCGCTGCGTTTTTATTATAATAATGATCTACGTGAAAGACATTTTGTTGCCCGGAACTTTAGAAATCAACAAAAATAACAGTAGAAGGTCTAGGTAATAAAGAAGTGGAAAAATAATCTAGTGATTACAGATGTTTACCTGGAGACCTGGAGAGAGTTCCGGGGGTCAACGCCCCCGCGGCCCGGTCTGTGACCAGGCCTCCTGGTGGGTCAGAGCCTGATCAACCAGGCTGTTGCTGCTGGCTGCACGCAAACCAACGTACGAGCCACAGCCCGGCTGATCAGGAACTGACTTTAGGTGCTTGTCCAGTGCCAGCTTGAAGACTGCCAGGGGTCTGTTGGTAATCCCCCTTATGTGTGCTGGGAGGTAGTTGAACAGTCTCGGGCCCCTGACACTTATTGTATGGTCTCTTAACGTGCTAGTGACACCCCTGCTTTTCATTAGGGGGATGGTGCATCGTCTGCCAAGTACAGTGAAAATAAAAATCACACCATCAATAATGACAGAAGAGTTGATGGAACCGATAAACAGACAGATGCCTTGAAAACCTTTAAAATCCTACCTTAAAAATCCTCCTGGCAGATGTCAATCACCCAGATTTGAAATGGAAGATAGTAAACCACAGCGCTGTCAACTTAAAGAAATAGTTCCTTAAAACATGTTAGCTCAACATATACCAGAGATGTAATGAAGCTTAGTGTCAAGTTTGTTGCCAACCACCGGACTGCACGAGTCACCAACCACCGGACTGCACGAGTCACCAACCACCAGACTGCACGAGTCACCAACCACCGGACTGCACGAGTCACCAACCACCGGACTGCACGAGTCACCAACCACCGGACTGCACGAGTCACCAACCACCGGACTGCACGAGTCACCAACCACCGGACTGCACGAGTCACCAACCACCGACTGCACGAGTCACCAACCACCGGACTGCACGAGTCACCAACCACCAGACTGCACGAGTCACCAACCACCGGACTGCACGAGTCACCAACCACCGGACTGCACGAGTCACCAACCACCGGACTGCACGAGTCACCAACCACCGGACTGCACGAGTCACCAACCACCGGACTGCACGAGTCACCAACCACCGGACTGCACGAGTCACCAACCACCGGACTGCACGAGTCACCAACCACCGGACTGCACGAGTCACCAACCACCGGACTGCACGAGTCACCAACCACCGGACTGCACGAGTCACCAACCACCGGACTGCACGAGTCACCAACCACCGGACTGCACGAGTCACCAACCACCGGACTGCACGAGTCACCAACCACCGGACTGCACGAGTCACCAACCACCGGACTGCACGAGTCACCAACCACCGGACTGCACGAGTCACCAACCACCGGACTGCACGAGTCACCAACCACCGGACTGCACGAGTCACCAACCACCGGACTGCACGAGTCACCAACCACCGGACTGCACGAGTCACCAACCACCGGACTGCACGAGTCACCAACCACCGGACTGCACGAGTCACCAACCACCGGACTGCACGAGTCACCAACCACCGGACTGCACGAGTCACCAACCACCGGACTGCACGAGTCACCAACCACCGGACTGCACGAGTCACCAACCACCGGACTGCACGAGTCACCAACCACCGGACTGCACGAGTCACCAACCACCGGACTGCACGAGTCACCAACCACCGGACTGCACGAGTCACCAACCACCGGACTGCACGAGTCACCAACCACCGGACTGCACGAGTCACCAACCACCGGACTGCACGAGTCACCAACCACCGGACTGCACGAGTCACCAACCACCGGCACGAGTCACCAACCACCGGACTGCACGAGTCACCAACCACCGGACTGCACGAGTCACCAACCACCGGACTGCACGAGTCACCAACCACCGGACTGCACGAGTCACCAACCACCGACTGCACGAGTCACCAACCACCGGACTGCACGAGTCACCAACCACCGGACTGCACGAGTCACCAACCACCGGACTGCACGAGTCACCAACCACCGGACTGCACGAGTCACCAACCACCGGACTGCACGAGTCACCAACCACCGGACTGCACGAGTCACCAACCACCGGACTGCACGAGTCACCAACCACCGGACTGCACGAGTCACCAACCACCGGACTGCACGAGTCACCAACCACCGGACTGCACGAGTCACCAACCACCGGACTGCACGAGTCACCAACCACCGGACTGCACGAGTCACCAACCACCGGACTGCACGAGTCACCAACCACCGGACTGCACGAGTCACCAACCACCGGACTGCACGAGTCACCAACCACCGGACTGCACGAGTCACCAACCACCGGACTGCACGAGTCACCAACCACCGGACTGCACGAGTCACCAACCACCGGACTGCACGAGTCACCAACCACCGGACTGCACGAGTCACCAACCACCGGACTGCACGAGTCACCAACCACCGGACTGCACGAGTCACCAACCACCGGACTGCACGAGTCACCAACCACCGGACTGCACGAGTCACCAACCACCGGACTGCACGAGTCACCAACCACCGGACTGCACGAGTCACCAACCACCGGACTGCACGAGTCACCAACCACCGGACTGCACGAGTCACCAACCACCGGACTGCACGAGTCACCAACCACCGGACTGCACGAGTCACCAACCACCGGACTGCACGAGTCACCAACCACCGGACTGCACGAGTCACCAACCACCGGACTGCACGAGTCACCAACCACCGGACTGCACGAGTCACCAACCACCGGACTGCACGAGTCACCAACCACCGGACTGCACGAGTCACCAACCACCGGACTGCACGAGTCACCAACCACCGGACTGCACGAGTCACCAACCACCGGACTGCACGAGTCACCAACCACCGGACTGCACGAGTCACCAACCACCGGACTGCACGAGTCACCAACCACCGGACTGCACGAGTCACCAACCACCGGACTGCACGAGTCACCAACCACCGGACTGCACGAGTCACCAACCACCGGACTGCACGAGTCACCAACCACCGGACTGCACGAGTCACCAACCACCGGACTGCACGAGTCACCAACCACCGGACTGCACGAGTCACCAACCACCGGACTGCACGAGTCACCAACCA
>NC_091292.1:81756355-81783855 GCF_038502225.1 Cherax quadricarinatus | reverse complement strand
GCTCAGGAAGCAGAGAGAGAGAGGATCCAGTAGCGATCAGTGAAGAGGCGGGGCCAGGAGCTGAGTATCGACCCCTGCAACCACAATTAGGTGAGTACACACACACATTACCTCAAGGCATTAAGAAGTTTCTCCAGCCTTAAGAAATGTTTGACCTCTAAGGTATAATATATATAGTTCCTACTGAGATTATTTAAATACATTACTTCTGTTTACACCTTCATTCTTAAATATTTTTATATAAACATGAATAACTCTCACAATAACACGGCTGGAATAATAGCGATCGTGCGTGCGTGTGTGTGTGTGTGTGTGTGTGTGTGTGTGTGTGTGTATCACTACCATCGAGACAGACCATAAACAAGGCGTAATTAATGTATCGTCACTAACATTCGTCACCCTCATCAGAAAAGGAGGGAGGGACGGAGGGAGGGAGGAAAGGAGAGAGGGAGAGAAGCAAGGCAAGGAAAGAGAGAGGGAGAGAAGCAAGATAAGGAGGGAGAGAGGGAGAGAAGCAAGATAAGGAGGGAGAGAGGGAGAGAAGCAAGACAAGGAGGGAGAGAGGGAGAGAAGCAAGGTAAGGAGGGAGAGAGGGAGAGAAGCAAGGTAAGGAGGGAGAGAGAGAGAGAAGCAAGGTAAGAAGGGAGAGAGGGAGAGAAGCAAGGTAAGGAGGGAGAGAAGCAAGGTAAGGAGGGAGAGAGGGAGAGAAGCAAGGTAAGGAGGGAGAGAGGGAGAGAAGCAAGACAAGGAGGGAGAGAGGGAGAGAAGCAAGGTAAGGAGGGAGAGAGGGAGAGAAGCAAGGTAAGGAGGGAGAGAGAGAGAGAAGCAAGGTAAGAAGGGAGAGAGGGAGAGAAGCAAGGTAAGGAGGGAGAGAGGGAGAGAAGCAAGGTAAGGAGGGAGAGAGGCAGAGAAGCAAGGTAAGGAGGGAGAGAAAAAGAGAAGCAAGGTAAGGAGGGAGAGAAAAAGAGAAGCAAGGTAAGGAGGGAGAGAGGGAGAGAAGCACGGTCAGGAGGGAGAGAGGGAGAGAAGCAAGGCAAGGAAAGAGAGAGGGAGAGAAGCAAGATAAGGAGGGAGAGAGGGAGAGAAGCAAGGTAAGGAGGGAGAGAGGGAGAGAAGCAAGGTAATGAGGGAGAGAGGGAGAGAAGTAAGGCAAGAAGGGAGAGAGGGAGAGAAGCAAGGTAAGGAGGGAGAGAGGGAGAGAAGCAAGGTAAGGAGGGAGAGAGGGAGAGAAGCAAGACAAGGAGGGAGAGAGGGAGAGAAGCAAGTTAAGGAGGGAGAGAGGGAGAGAAGCAAGGTAAGGAGGGAGAGAGAGAGAGAAGCAAGGTAAGAAGGGAGAGAGGGAGAGAAGCAAGGTAAGGAGGGAGAGAAGCAAGGTAAGGAGGGAGAGAGGGAGAGAAGCAAGGTAAGGAGGGAGAGAGGCAGAGAAGCAAGGTAAGGAGGGAGAGAAAAAGAGAAGCAAGGTAAGGAGGGAGAGAGGGAGAGAAGCAAGGTAAGAAGGGAGAGAGGGAGAGAAGCAAGGTAAGGAAGGAGAGAGGGAGAGAAGTAAGGTAAGGAGGGAGAGAAGCAAGGTAAGGAGGGAGAGAGGGAGAGAAGCAAGGTAAGGAGGGAGAGAGGCAGAGAAGCAAGGTAAGGAGGGAGAGAAAAAGAGAAGCAAGGTAAGGAGGGAGAGAGGGAGAGAAGCAAGGTAAGAAGGGATAGAGGGAGAGAAGCTAGGTAAGGATGGAGAGAGGGAGAGAAGTAAGGTAAGGAGGGAGAGAGGGAGAGAAGTAAGGCAAGAAGGGAGAGAGGGAGAGAAGCAAGGTAAGGAAGGAGAGAGGGAGAGAAGCAAGGTAAGGAAGGAGAGAGGGAGAGAAGCAAGGTAAGGAAGGAGAGAGGGAGAGAAGCAAGGAAAGAAGGGAGAAAGGGGGAGAAGCAAGGTAAGGAGGGAGAGAAAAAGAGAAGCAAGGTAAGGAGGGAGAGAGGGAGAGAAGCAAGGTAAGGAGGGAGAGAAAAAGAGAAGCAAGGTAAGGAGGGAGAGAAGCAAGGTAAGGAGGGAGAGAGAGAGAGAAGCAAGGTAAGGAGGGAGAGAAAAAGAGAAGCAAGGTAAGGAGGGAGAGAGGGAGAGAAGCAAGGTAAGGAGGGAGAGAGAGAGAGAAGCAAGGTAAGGAGGGAGAGAAAAAGAGAAGCAAGGTAAGGAGGGAGAGAGAGAGAGAAGCAAGGTAAGGAGGGAGAGAAAAAGAGAAGCAAGGTAAGGAGGGAGAGAGGGAGAGAAGCAAGGTAAGGAGGGAGAGAGAGAGAGAAGCAAGGTAAGGAGGGAGAGAAAAAGAGAAGCAAGGTAAGGAGGGAGAGAGAGAGAGAAGCAAGGTAAGGAGGGAGAGACAAAGAGAAGCAAGGTAAGGAGGGAGAGAGGGAGAGAAGCAAGGTAAGGAGGGAGAGAAAAAGAGAAGCAAGGTAAGGAGGGAGAGAGAGAGAGAGAAGCAAGGTAAGGAGGGAGAGAGAGAGAGAAGCAAGGTAAGGAGGGAGAGAGAGAGAGAAGCAAGGTAAGTAGGGAGAGAGAGAGAGAAGCAAGGTAAGAAGGGAGAGAGAGAGAGAAGCAAGGTAAGAAGGGAGAGAGAGAGAGAAGCAAGGTAAGGAGGGAGAGAGAGAGAAAAGCAAGGTAAGGAGGGAGAGAAAAAGAGAAGCAAGGTAAGGAGGGAGAGAGGGAGAGAAGCAAGGTAAGGAGGGAGAGAAAAAGAGAAGCAAGGTAAGGAGGGAGAGAGGGAGAGAAGCAAGGTAAGGAGGGAGAGAAAAAGAGAAGCAAGGTAAGAAGGGAGAGAGGGAGAGAAGCAAGGTAAGGAGGGAGAGAAAAAGAGAAGCAAGGTAAGGAGGGAGAGAGGGAGAGAAGCAAGGTAAGGAGGGAGAGAAAAAGAGAAGCAAGGTAAGGAGGGAGAGAGAGAGAGAGAAGCAAGGTAAGGAGGGAGAGAGAGAGAGAAGCAAGGTAAGGAGGGAGAGAGAGAGAGAAGCAAGGTAAGGAGGGAGAGAGAGAGAGAAGCAAGGTAAGGAGGGAGAGAGAGAGAGAAGCAAGGTAAGGAGGGAGAGAGAGAGAGAGAAGCAAGGTAAGGAGGGAGAGAGAGAGAGAGAGAAGCAAGGTAAGGAGGGAGAGAGAGAGAGAAGCAAGGTAAGGAGGGAGAGAGAGAGAGAAGCAAGGTAAGGAGGGAGAGAGAGAGAGAAGCAAGGTAAGAAGGGAGAGAGAGAGAAGCAAGGTAAGGAGGGAGAGAGAGAGAAAAGCAAGGTAAGGAGGGGGAGAGAGAGAGAAGCAAGGAGGGAGAGAGAGAGAGAGAGAAGCAAGGTAAGGAGGGAGAGAGAGGGAGAGAAGCAAGGTAAGGAGGGAGAGAAAAAGAGAAGCAAGGTAAGGAGGGAGAGAGGGAGAGAAGCAAGGTAAGGAGGGAGAGAAAAAGAGAAGCAAGGTAAGGAGGGAGAGAGGGAGAGAAGCAAGGTAAGGAGGGAGAGAAAAAGAGAAGCAAGGTCAGGAGGGAGAGAGAGAGAGAGAAGCAAGGTCAGGAGTGAGAGAGAGAGAGAAGCAAGGTAAGGAGGGAGAGAGAGAGAGAAGCAAGGTAAGGAGGGAGAGAGAGAGAGAAGCAAGGTAAGAAGGGAGAGAGAGAGAGAAGCAAGGTAAGAAGGGAGAGAGAGAGAAGCAAGGTAAGGAGGGAGAGAGAGAGAAAAGCAAGGTAAGGAGGGAGAGAGAGAGAAAAGCAAGGTAAGGAGGGAGAGAAAAAGAGAAGCAAGGTAAGGAGGGAGAGAGGGAGAGAAGCAAGGTAAGGAGGGAGAGAAAAAGAGAAGTAAGGTAAGGAGGGAGAGAGGGAGAGAAGCAAGGTAAGGAGGGAGAGAAAAAGAGAAGCAAGGTAAGGAGGGAGAGAGGGAGAGAAGCAAGGTAAGGAGGGAGAGAAAAAGAGAAGCAAGGTAAGGAGGGAAAGAGGGAGAGAAGCAAGGCAAGGAGGGAGAGAGAAAGAGAAGCAAGGTAAGGAGGGAGAGAGAGAGAGAAGCAAAGTAAGTAGGGAGAGAGAGAGAAGCAAGGTATGGAGGGAGAGCGAGAGAGAAGCAAGGTAAGGAGGGAGAGAGAGAGAGAAGCAAGGTAAGTAGGGAGAGGGAGAGAGAAGCAAGGTAAGGAGGGAGAGAGAGAGAGAGAGAAGCAAGGTAAGGAGGGAGAGAGAGAGAGAGAAGCAAGGTAAGGAGGGAGAGAGAGAGAGAAGCACGGTAAGGAGGGAGGGAGAGAGAGAAGCAAGGTAAGGAGGGAGAGAGAGAGAGAAGCAAGGTAAGAAGGGAGAGAGAGAGAAGCAAGGTAAGGAGGGAGAGAGAGAGAAAAGCAAGGTAAGGAGGGGGAGAGAGAGAGAAGCAAGGAGGGAGAGAGAGAGAGAGAGAAGCAAGGTAAGGAGGGAGAGAGAGGGAGAGAAGCAAGGTAAGGAGGGAGAGAGAGGGAGAGAAGCAAGGTAAGGAGGGAGAGAAAAAGAGAAGCAAGGTAAGGAGGGAGAGAGGGAGAGAAGCAAGGTAAGGAGGGAGAGAAAAAGAGAAGCAAGGTAAGGAGGGAGAGAGAGAGAGAGAAGCAAGGTAAGGAGGGAGAGAGAGAGAGAAGCAAGGTAAGGAGGGAGAGAGAGAGAGAAGCAAGGTAAGGAGGGAGAGAGAGAGAGAAGCAAGGTAAGAAGGGAGAGAGAGAGAGAAGCAAGGTAAGAAGGGAGAGAGAGAGAAGCAAGGTAAGGAGGGAGAGAGAGAGAAAAGCAAGGTAAGGAGGGAGAGAGAGAGAAAAGCAAGGTAAGGAGGGAGAGAAAAAGAGAAGCAAGGTAAGGAGGGAGAGAGGGAGAGAAGCAAGGTAAGGAGGGAGAGAAAAAGAGAAGTAAGGTAAGGAGGGAGAGAGGGAGAGAAGCAAGGTAAGGAGGGAGAGAAAAAGAGAAGCAAGGTAAGGAGGGAGAGAGGGAGAGAAGCAAGGTAAGGAGGGAGAGAAAAAGAGAAGCAAGGTAAGGAGGGAGAGAGGGAGAGAAGCAAGGTAAGGAGGGAGAGAAAAAGAGAAGCAAGGTAAGGAGGGAGAGAGAGAGAGAGAAGCAAGGTAAGGAGGGAGAGAGAAAAGCAAGGTAAGGAGGGAGAGAGAGAGAGAAGCAAGGTAAGGAGGGAGAAAGAGAGAGAAGCAAGGTAAGAAGGGAGAGAGAGAGAAGCAAGGTAAGGAGGGAGAGAGAGAGAGAGAGAAGCAAGGTAAGGAGGGAGAGAGAGAGAGAGAAACAAGGTAAGGAGGGAGAGAGAGAGAGAAGCAAGGTAAGGAGGGAGAGAGAGAGAGAAGCAAGGTAAGGAGGGAGAGAGAGAGAGAAGCAAGGTAAGAAGGGAGAGAGAGAGAAGCAAGGTAAGGAGGGAGAGAGAGAGAAAATCAAGGTAAGGAGGGGGAGAGAGAGAGAAGCAAGGAGGGAGAGAGAGAGAGAGAGAAGCAAGGTCAGGAGGGAGAGAGAGAGAGAGAAGCAAGGTAAGGAGGGAGAGAGAGAGAGAAGCAAGGTAAGGAGGGAGACCAAGGGTGGGTGAGAGCAGTAATTGGAGGAGGACAAAGATAAAAAATATGTGATGGAAAAGAAAATTTGTCAAATGCAAGAGTAAAAAAAAATGGAGAGGGAGAGAGAGAGAGAGAGAGAGAGAGAGAGAGAGAGAGAGAGAGAGAGAGAGAGAGAGAGAGAGCAGCAGTATTGGCCCTCCAGGGAAATACACTCACTCGCCATGATTAAAATGACTCCGGTTAATTAACAGATAAATACTCCATAAACTGGAAGAAGCTCCCAGGTGTCCAGTGTGTGCTTAACAAGCAGTGTGTGCTTAACCAGTGTGTGCTTAACAAGCAGTGTGTGCTTAACAACCAGTGTGTGCTTAACAAGCAGTGTGTGCTTAACCAGTGTGTGCTTAACAAGCAGTGTGTGATTAACAACCAGTGTGTGCTTAACAAGCAGTGTGTGCTTAACCAGTGTGTGCTTAACAAGCAGTGTGTGCTTAACAACCAGTGTGTGCTTAACAAGCAGTGTGTGCTTAACAAGCAGTGTGTGCTTAACAAGCAGTGTGTGCTTAACAAGCAGTGTGTGCTTAACAACCAGTGTGTGCTTAACAAGCAGTGTGTGCTTAACAAGCAGTGTGTGCTTAACCAGTGTGTGCTTAACAACCAGTGTGTGCTTAACAAGCAGTGTGTGCTTAACAAGCAGTGTGTGCTTAACAAGCAGTGTGTGCTTAACAAGCAGTGTGTGCTTAACCAGTGTGTGCTTAACAAGCAGTGTGTGCTTAACAAGCAGTGTGTGCTTAACAAGCAGTGTGTGCTTAACAAGCAGTGTGTGCTTAACAAGCAGTGTGTGCTTAACAACCAGTGTGTGCTTAACAAGCAGTGTGTGCTTAACAACCAGTGTGTGCTTAACAAGCAGTGTGTGCTTAACAAGCAGTGTGTGCTTAACAACCAGTGTGTGCTTAACAACCAGTGTGTGCTTAACAAGCAGTGTGTGCTTAACAAGCAGTGTGTGCTTAACAACCAGTGTGTGCTTAACCAGTGTGTGCTTAACAAGCAGTGTGTGCTTAACAAGCAGTGTGTGCTTAACAACCAGTGTGTGCTTAACAAGCAGTGTGTGCTTAACAAGCAGTGTGTGCTTAACAAGCAGTGTGTGCTTAACAAGCAGTGTGTGCTTAACCAGTGTGTGCTTAACAAGCAGTGTGTGCTTAACAAGCAGTGTGTGCTTAACAACCAGTGTGTGCTTAACAAGCAGTGTGTGCTTAACCAGTGTGTGCTTAACAACCAGTGTGTGCTTAACAAGCAGTGTGTGCTTAACAAGCAGTGTGTGCTTAACAAGCAGTGTGTGCTTAACAACCAGTGTGTGCTTAACAACCAGTGTGTGCTTAACAAGCAAGCAGTGTGTGCTTAACAAGCAGTGTGTGCTTAACAAGAGTGTGCTTAGTGTGTGCTTAACCAGTGTGTGCTTAACAAGCAGTGTGTGCTTAACAAGCAGTGTGTGCTTAACAACCAGTGTGTGCTTAACAACCAGTGTGTGCTTAACAAGCAGTGTGTGCTTAACAAGTGTGTGCTTAACAACCAGTGTGTGCTTAACAACCAGTGTGTGCTTAACAACCAGTGTGTCCTTAACAACCAGTGTGTGCTTAACAAGCAGTGTGTGCTTAACAAGCAGTGTGTGCTTAACCAGTGTGTGCTTAACCAGCAGCGTGTGCTTAACCAGTGTGTTGCTTAACAAGCAGTGTGTGCTTAACCAGAGCTTGCCTAATAAGCAGTGTGTGCTTAACAAGCAGTGTGTGCTTAGTGTGTGCTTAACAAGCAGTGTGCATTTAACAAGCAGTGTGTGCTTAACAAGCAGTGTGTGCTTAACAAGCAGTGTGTGCTTAACAAGCAGTGTGTGCTTAACAAGCAGTGTGTGCTTAACAACCAGTGTGTCCTTAACAAGCAGTGTGTGCTTAACATCAGTGTGTGCTTAACAAGCAGTGTGTGCTTAACAAGCAGTGTGTGCTTAACAAGCAGTGTGTGCTTAACAAGCAGTGTGTGCTTAACAAGCAGTGTGTGCTTAACTAGTGCGTGCTTAACCAGTGTGTGCTTAACAAGCAGTGTGTGCTTAACAAGCAGTGTGTGCTTAACAAGCAGTGTGTGCTTAACAAGCAGTGTGTGCTTAACAAGCAGTGTGTGCTTAACAAGCAGTGTGTGCTTAACAAGCAGTGTGTGCTTAACAAGCAGTGTGTGCTTAACAAGCAGTGTGTGCTTAACAAGCAGTGTGTGCTTAACAACCAGTGTGTGCTTAACAAGCAGTGTGTGCTTAACAACCAGTGTGTGCTTAACAAGCAGTGTGTGCTTAACAAGCAGTGTGTGCTTAACAATCAGTGTGTGCTTAACAAGCAGTGTGTGCTTAACAAGCAGTGTGTGCTTACCAAGTGTGTCCTTAACAAGCAGTGTGTGCTTAACCACTGTGTGCTTAACAAGCAGTGTGTGCTTAACAAGCAGTGTGTGCTTAACAAGTGTGTCCTTAACAAGCAGTGTGTCCTTAACCAGTGTGTGCTTAACAAGCAGTGTGTGCTTAACAAGTGTGTCCTTAACAAGCAGTGTGTGCTTAACAAGCAGTGTGTCCTTAACCAGTGTGTGCTTAACAAGTATGTGTCCTTAACAACCAGTGTGTGCTTAACAAGCAGTGTGTGCTTAACAAGTGTGTCCTTAACAAGCAGTGTGTCCTTAACAAGCAGTGTGTCCTTAACAAGCAGTGTGTGCTTAACAAGCAGTGTGTGCTTAACAAGCAGTGTGTGCTTAACAAGTGTGCCCTTAAGCAGTGTGTCCTTAAGCAGTGTGTCCTTAACAAGCAGTGTGTGCTTAACAAGTGTGTCCTTAACAAGCAGTGTGTGCTTAACAAGCAGTGTGTCCTTAAGCAGTGTGTGCTTAACAAGCAGTGTGTCCTTAACAAGCAGTGTGTGCTTAACAAGCAGTGTGTCCTTAACAAGCAGTGTGTGCTTAACAAGCAGTGTGTCCTTAACAAGCAGTGTGTGCTTAACAAGCAGTGTGTGCTTAACAAGCAGTGTGTGCTTAACAAGCAGTGTGTGCTTAACAACCAGTGTGTGCTTAACAAGCAGTGTGTGCTTAACAAGCAGTGTGTGCTTAACAAGCAGTGTGTGCTTAACAACCAGTGTGTGCTTAACAACCAGTGTGTGCTTAACAAGCAGTGTGTGCTTAACAACCAGTGTGTGCTTAACAACCAGTGTGTGCTTAACCAGTGTGTGCTTAACAACCAGTGTGTGCTTAACCAGTGTGTGCTTAACAACCAGTGTGTGCTTAACAACCAGTGTGTGCTTAACAACCAGTGTGTGCTTAACAAGCAGTGTGTGCTTAACCAGTGTGTGCTTAACAAGCAGTGTGTCCTTAACCAGTGTGTGCTTAACAAGCAGTGTGTGCTTAACAAGCAGTGTGTGCTTAACAACCAGTGTGTGCTTAACAAGCAGTGTGTGCTTAACAACCAGTGTGTGCTTAACAACCAGTGTGTGCTTAACAAGCAGTGTGTGCTTAACAAGCAGTGTGTGCTTAACAAGCAGTGTGTGCTTAACAACCAGTGTGTGCTTAACCAGTGTGTGCTTAACAACCAGTTTGTGCTTAACAACCAGTTTGTGCTTAACAACCAGTGTGTGCTTAACAACCAGTTTGTGCTTAACAACCAGTGTGTGCTTAACAAGCAGTGTGTCCTTAACAAGCAGTGTGTGCTTAACAAGCAGTGTGTGCTTAACAAGCAGTGTGTGCTTAACAAGCAGTGTGTGCTTAACAAGTGTGTCCTTAACAAGCAGTGTGTCCTTAATATGCAGTGTGTGCTTAACAAGCAGTGTGTCCTTAACAAGCAGTGTGTCCTTAACAAGCAGTGTGTGCTTAACAAGTGTGTCCTTAACAAGCAGTGTGTGCTTAACAAGCAGTGTGTGCTTAACAAGCAGTGTGTGCTTAAGCAGTGTGTGCTTAACAAGCAGTGTGTGCTTAACAAGCAGTGTGTCCTTAACAAGCAGTGTGTGCTTAACAAGCAGTGTGTCCTTAACAAGCAGTGTGTGCTTAACAAGTGTGTCCTTAACAAGCAGTGTGTGCTTAACAAGTGTGTCCTTAACAAGCAGTGTGTGCTTAACAAGCAGTGTGTCCTTAACAAGCAGTGTGTGCTTAACATGCAGTGTGTGCTTAACAAGCAGTGTGTGCTTAACAAGCAGTGTGTCCTTAACCAGTGTGTGCTTAACAACCAGTGTGTCCTTAACAAGCAGTGTGTGCTTAACAAGCAGTGTGTGCTTAACATGTGTGTGCCCTTAACATGTGTGTGCTTAACAAGCAGTGTGTCCTTAACCAGTGTGTGCTTAACAAGCAGTGTGTGCTTAACAAGCAGTGTGTCCTTAACCAGTGTGTGCTTAACAACCAGTGTGTCCTTAACAAGCAGTGTGTGCTTAACAAGCAGTGTGTGCTTAACAAGCAGTGTGTCCTTAACCAGTGTGTGCTTAACAAGCAGTGTGTGCTTAACAACCAGTGTGTCCTTAACAACCAGTGTGTGCTTAACAAGCAGTGTGTGCTTAACAAGCAGTGTGTGCTTAACAAGCAGTGTGTCCTTAACAAGCAGTGTGTGCTTAACAAGCAGTGTGTGCTTAACCAGTGTATGCTTAACAACCAGTGTGTGCTTAACAAGCAGTGTGTCCTTAACAAGCAGTGTGTGCTTAACAAGCAGTGTGTGCTTAACAAGCAGTGTGTGCTTAACAAGCAGTGTGTGCTTAACAAGCAGTGTGTGCTTAACAAGCAGTGTGTGCTTAACAAGCAGTGTGTGCTTAACAAGCAGTGTGTCCTTAACAACCAGTGTGTGCTTAACAAGCAGTGTGTCCTTAACAACCAGTGTGTGCTTAACAAGCAGTGTGTGCTTAACAACCAGTGTGTGCTTAACAACCAGTGTGTGCTTAACAGTGTGTGCTTAACAAGCAGTGTGTGCTTAACAACCAGTGTGTGCTTAACAAGCAGTGTGTGCTTAACAACCAGTGTGTGCTTAACAACCAGTGTGTGCTTAACAAGCAGTGTGTGCTTAACAAGCAGTGTGTGCTTAACAAGTGTGTCCTTAACAAGCAGTGTGTCCTTAACAAGCAGTGTGTGCTTAACAAGTGTGTCCTTAATAAGCAGTGTGTGCTTAACAAGTGTGTCCTTAACAAGCAGTGTGTCCTTAACAAGCAGTGTGTGCTTAACAAGTGTCCTTAACAAGCAGTGTGTCCTTAACAAGCAGTGTGTGCTTAACAAGCAGTGTGTGCTTAACAAGCAGTGTGTCCTTAACAAGCAGTGTGTGCTTAACAAGCAGTGTGTGCTTAACAAGCAGTGTGTGCTTAACAAGCAGTGTGTGCTTAACAAGCAGTGTGTGCTTAACCAGTGTGTGCTTAACAAGCAGTGTGTGCTTAACAAGCAGTGTGTGCTTAACAAGCAGTGTGTGCTTAACAAGCAGTGTGTCTTTAACAAGCAGTGTGTGCTTAACAAGCAGTGTGTGCTTAACAAGCAGTGTGTGCTTAACAAGCAGTGTGTGCTTAACAAGCAGTGTGTGCTTAACAAGCAGTGTGTGCTTAACAAGCAGTGTGTGCTTAACAAGCAGTGTGTGCTTAACAAGCAGTGTGTGCTTAACAAGCAGTGTGTGCTTAACAAGCAGTGTGTGCTTAACAAGCAGTGTGTGCTTAACAAGCAACAAGCAGTGTGTGCTTAACAAGCAGTGTGTCTTTAACAAGCAGTGTGTGCTTAACAAGCAGTGTGTGCTTAACAAGCAGTGTGTGCTTAACAAGCAGTGTGTGCTTAACAAGCAGTGTGTGCTTAACAAGCAGTGTGTGCTTAACAAGCAGTGTGTGCTTAACAAGCAGTGTGTGCTTAACAAGCAGTGTGTGCTTAACCAGTGTGTGCTTAACAAGCAGTGTGTGCTTAACAAGCAGTGTGTGCTTAACAAGCAGTGTGTGCTTAACAAGCAGTGTGTGCTTAACAAGCAGTGTGTGCTTAACAAGCAGTGTGTGCTTAACAAGCAGTGTGTCTTTAACAAGCAGTGTGTGCTTAACAAGCAGTGTGTGCTTAACAAGCAGTGTGTCTTTAACAAGCAGTGTGTGCTTAACAAGCAGTGTGTGCTTAAGCAGTGTGTGCTTAACAAGCAGTGTGTGCTTAACAAGCAGTGTGTGCTTAACAAGCAGTGTGTGCTTAACAAGCAGTGTGTGCTTAACAAGCAGTGTGTGCTTAACAAGCAGTGTGTGCTTAACAAGCAGTGTGTGCTTAACAAGCAGTGTGTGCTTAACAAGCAGTGTGTGCTTAACAAGCAGTGTGTGCTTAACAAGCCGGGTGTGCTGAACAAGCAACAAGTGTGTGCTTAACAAGCAGTGTGTGCTGATCAAGCAGTGTGTGCTTAACAAGCAGTGTGTGTTTAACAAGCAGTGTGTGCTTAACAAGCAGTGTGTGCTTAACAAGCAGTGTGTCCTTAACAAGCAGTGTGTGCTTAACAAACAAGCAGTGTGTCCTTAACAAGTGTGTGCAACAAGCAGTGTGTGCTTAACAAGCAGTGTGTCCTTAACAAGCAGTGTGTGCTTAACAAGCAGTGTGTGCTTAACAAGCAGTGTGTGCTTAACAAGCAGTGTGTCCTTAACAAGCAGTGTGTGCTTAACAAGCAGTGTGTGCTTAACAAGCAGTGTGTCTTAAGCAGTGTGTCTTTAACAAGCAGTGTGTCCTTAACAAGCAGTGTGTCCTTAACAAGCAGTGTGTGCTTAACAAGCAGTGTGTCCTTAACAAGCAGTGTGTCCTTAACAAGCAGTGTGTCCTTAACAAGCAGTGTGTGCTTAACAAGCAGTGTGTGCTTAACAAGCAGTGTGTGCTTAACAAGCAGTGTGTCCTTAACAAGCAGTGTGTGCTTAACAAGCAGTGTGTGCTTAACAAGCAGTGTGTGCTTAACAAGCAGTGTGTGCTTAACAAGCAGTGTGTGCTTAACAACCAGTGTGTGCTTAACAAGCAGTGTGTCCTTAACAGGCAGTGTGTCCTTAACAAGCAGTGTGTGCTTAACAACCAGTGTGTACTCACCTAGTTGAGGTTGCGGGGGTCGAGTCCGAGCTCCTGGCCCCGCCTCTTCACTGATCGCTACTAGGTCACTCTCCCTGAGCCGAGAGCTTTATCATACCTCTGCTTAAAGCTATGTATGGATCCTGCCTCCACTACATCGCTTGCCAAACTATTCCACTTACTGACTACTCTGTGGCTGAAGAAATACTTCCTAACATCCCTGTGATTCATCTGCGTCTTCAACTTCCAACTGTGTCCCCTTGTTACTGTGTCCAATCTCTGGAACATCCTGTCTTTGTCCACCTTGTCAATTTCTCTCAGTATTTTGTATGTCGTTATCATGTCCCCCCTATCTCTCCTGTCCTCCAGTGTCGTCAGGTTGATTTCCCTTAACCTCTCCTCGTAGGACATACCTCTTAGCTCTGGGACTAGTCTTGTTGCAAACCTTTGCACTTTCTCTAGTTTCTTTACGTGCTTGGCTAGGTGTGGGTTCCAAACTGGTGCCGCATACTCCAATATGGGCCTAACGTACACGGTGTACAGGGTCCTGAATGATTCCTTATTAAGATGTCGGAATGCTGTTCTGAGGTTTGCTAGGCGCCCATATGCTGCAGCAGTTATTTGGTTGATGTGCGCTTCAGGAGATGTGCCTGGTGTTATACTCACCCCAAGATCTTTTTCCTTGAGTGAGGTTTGTAGTCTCTGGCCCCCTAGACTGTACTCCGTCTGCGGTCTTTGCCCTTCCCCAATCTTCATGACTTTGCACTTGGTGGGATTGAACTCCAGGAGCCAATTGCTGGACCAGGTCTGCAGTCTGTCCAGATCCCTTTGTAGTTCTGCCTGGTCTTCGATCGAGTGAATTCTTCTCATCAACTTCACGTCATCTGCAAACAGGGACACCTCAGAGTCTATTCCTTCCGTCATGTCGTTCACAAATACCAGAAACAGCACTGGTCCTAGGACTGACCCCTGTGGGACCCCGCTGGTCACTGGTGCCCACTCTGACACCTCGCCACGTACCATGACTCGCTGCTGCCTTCCTGACAAGTATTCCCTGATCCATTGTAGTGCCTTCCCTGTTATTCCTGCTTGGTCCTCCAGTTTTTGCACCAATCTCTTGTGTGGAACTGTGTCGAACGCCTTCTTGCAGTCCAAGAATATGCAATCCACCCACCCCTCTCTCTCTTGTCTTACTGCTGTCACCATGTCATAGAACTCCAGTAGGTTTGTGACACAGGATTTCCCGTCCCTGAAACCATGTTGGCTGCTGTTGATGAGATCGTTCCTTTCTAGGTGTTCCATCACTCTTCTCCTGATAATCTTCTCCATGATTTTGCATACTATACACGTCAGTGACACTGGTCTGTAGTTTAATGCTTCATGTCTGTCTCCTTTTTTAAAGATTGGGACTACATTTGCTGTCTTCCATGCCTCAGGCAATCTCCCTGTTTCGATAGATGTATTGAATATTGTTGTTAGGGGTACACATAGTGCCTCCGCTCTCTCTCTCAATACCCATGGGGAGATGTTATCTGGCCCCATTGCCTTTGAGGTATCTAGCTCACTCAGAAGCCTCTTCACTTCTTCCTCGGTTGTGTGCACTGTGTCCAGCACATGGTGGTGTGCCCCACCTCTCCGTCTTTCTGGAGCCCCTTCTGTCTCCTCTGTGAACATTGAATCTCTTGAGTTCCTCACATACTTCACGGTCATTTCTTGTTGTCTCTCCTCCTTCCTTCCTTAGCCTGATTACCTGGTCCTTGACTGTTGTTTTCCTCCTGATGTGGCTGTACAACAGTTTCGGGTCAGATTTGGCTTTCGCTGCTATGTCATTTTCATATTGTCTTTGGGCCTCCCTTCTTATCTGTGCATATTCGTTTCTGGCTCTACGACTGCTCTCCTTATTCTCCTGGGTCCTTTGCCTTCTATATTTCTTCCATTCCCTAGCACACTTGGTTTTTGCCTCCCTGCACCTTTGGGTAAACCATGGGCTCATCCTGGCTTTTCATTATTCCTGTTACCCTTGGGTACAAACCTCTCCTCAGCCTCCTTGCATTTTGTTGCTACATATTCCATCGTCTCATTAACTGGCTTCCCTGCCAGTTCTCTGTCCCACTGAATCCCGTTCAGGAAGTTCCTCATTCCTGTGTAGTCCCCTTTCTTGTAGTTTGGCTTCATTCGTCCTGGCCTTCCTGCTTTTCCCTCCACTTGTAGGTCTACTGTGTATTCGAAGCTTAAAACCACATGGTCACTGGCCCCAAGGGGTCTTTCATATGTGATGTCCTCGATATCTGCACTACTCAAGGTGAATACTAAGTCCAGCCTTGCTGGTTCATCCTCTCCTCTCTCTCTCTTGTAGTGTCCCTTACGTGTTGGTACATGAAGTTTTCCAGTACCACCTCCATCATCTTAGCCCTCCATGTATCTTGGCCCCCATGCGGGTCCAAGTTCTCCCAATCGATCTCCTTGTGGTTAAAGTCACCCATGATGAGGAGCTTTGCCCTGCATGCATGAGCTCTTCTGGCCACTCTAGCCAGTGTGTCAACCATCGCTCTATAGCTCTCGTCGTACTCATGCCTTGGCCTCCTGCTGTTCTGTGGTGGGTTATACATCACTGCTATTACCACCTTGGGACCTCCAGACTGAAGCGTTCCCGCTATGTAATCACTTTCTTCTCCGCTGTCTCCTCTCTCCAGCTCATCAAAATTCCAGTGATTTTTGATCAGAATTGCCACTCCTCCACCCCCCCTGTTCCCTCTGTCTTTCGTCAGGATTTGGTATCCCGTTGGAAAGATGGCAGCTGTTATCATACCTGTAAGCTTGGTTTCTGTGAGAGCTATAATGTCCGGCGATGCCTCTTTGTGTGTTTAACAGTGTGTGCTTAAAAACCAGTGTGTGCTTAACAGGCAGTGTGTGCTTAACAAGCAGTGTGTGCTTAACAAGTGTGTGCTTAACAACCGGTGTGTGCTTAACCAGTGTTTAACAAGCAGTGTGTGCTTAACCAGTGTGTGCTTAACAACCAGTGTGTGCTTAACCAGTGTGTGTTTAACAAGCAGTGTGTGCTTAACAAGCAGTGTGCTTAACCAGTGTGTGCTTAACCAGTGTGTGCTTAACAAGCAATGTGTGCTTATCCAGTGTGTGTTTAACAAGCAGTGTGTGCTTAACCAGTGTGTGTTTAACAAGCAGTGTGTGCTTAACAAGCAGTGTGCTTAATCAGTGTGTGCTTAACAAGCAATGTGTGCTTAACCAGTGTGTGTGTTTAACATGCAGTGTGTGTGCTTAAGCAGTGTGTGTTTAACAAGCAGTGTGTCCTTAACAAGCAGTGTGTGCTTAACCAGTGCGTGATTAGCAACCAGTGTGTGTTTAAAAAGCAGAGTGTGCTTAACCAGTGTGTGCATAACAAGTAGTGTGTACTCACCTAGTTGAGGTTGCGCGGGTCGAGTCCGAGCTCCTGGCCCCGCCTCTTCACTGATCGCTACTAGGTCACTCTCCCTGAGCCGTGAGCTTTATCATACCTCTGCTTAAAGCTATGTATGGATCCTGCCTCCACTACATCGCTTCCCAAACTATTCCACTTACTGACTACTCTGTGGCTGAAGAAATACTTCCTAACATCCCTGTGATTCATCTGTGTCTTCAGCTTCCAACTGTGTCCCCTTGTTACTGTGTCCAATCTCTGGAACATCCTGTCTTTGTCCACCTTGTCAATTCCTCTCAGTATTTTGTATGTCGTTATCATGTCCCCCCTATCTCTCCTGTACTCCAGTGTCGTCAGGTTGATTTCCCTTAACCTCTCCTCGTAGGACATACCTCTTAGCTCTGGGACTAGTCTTGTTGCAAACCTTTGCACTTTCTCTAGTTTCTTTACGTGCTTGGCTAGGTGTGGGTTCCAAACTGGTGCCGCATACTCCAATATGGGCCTAACGTATACGGTGTACAGGGTCCTGAACGATTCCTTATTAAGATGTCGGAATGCTGTTCTGAGGTTTGCTAGGCGCCCATATGCTGCAGCAGTTATTTGGTTGATGTGCGCTTCAGGAGATGTGCCTGGTGTTATACTCACCCCAAGATCTTTTTCCTTGAGTGAGGTTTGTAGTCTCTGACCCCCTAGACTGTACTCCGTCTGCGGCCTTCTTTGCCCTTCCCCAATCTTCATGACTTTGCACTTGGTGGGATTGAACTCCAGGAGCCAATTGCTGGACCAGGTCTGCAGCCTGTCCAGATCCCTTTGTAGTTCTGCCTGGTCTTCGATCGAGTGTATTCTTTTCATCAACTTCACGTCATCTGCAAACAGGGACACCTCAGAGTCTATTCCTTCCGTCATGTCGTTCACAAATACCAGAAACAGCACTGGTCCTAGGACTGACCCATGCGGGACCCCGCTGGTCACAGGTGCCCACTCTGACACCTCGCCACGTACCATGACTCGCTGCTGTCTTCCTGACAAGTATTCCCTGATCCATTGTAGTGCCTTCCCTGTTATCCCTGCTTGGTCCTCCAGTTTTTGCACCAATCTCTTGTGTGGAACTGTGTCAAACGCCTTCTTGCAGTCCAAGAAAATGCAATCCACCCACCCCTCTCTCTCTTGTCTTACTGCTGTCACCATGTCATAGAACTCCAGTAGGTTTGTGACACAGGATTTCCCGTCCCTGAAACCATGCTGGCTGCTGTTGATGAGATCAATCCTTTCTAGGTGTTCCACCACTCTTCTCCTGATAATCTTCTCCATGATTTTGCATACTATACATGTCAGTGACACTGGTCTGTAGTTTAATGCTTCATGTCTGTCTCCTTTTTTAAAGATTGGGACTACATTTGCTGTCTTCCATGCCTCAGGCAATCTCCCTGTTTCGATAGATGTATTGAATATTGTTGTTAGGGGTACACATAGCGCCTCTGCTCCCTCTCTCAATACCCATGGGGAGATGTTATCTGGCCCCATTGCCTTTGAGGTATCTAGCTCACTCAGAAGCCTCTTCACTTCTTCCTCGGTTGTGTGCACTGTGTCCAGCACTTGGTGGTGTGCCCCACCTCTCCGTCTTTCTGGAGTCCCTTCTTTGAATCTCTTGTTGAGTTCTTCACATACTTCACGGTCATTTCCTGTTGTCTCTCCTCCTTCCTTCCTTAGCCTGATTACCTGGTCCTTGACTGTTGTTTTCCTCCTGATGTGGCTGTACAACAGTTTCGGGTCAGATTTGGCTTTCGCTGCTATGTCATTTTCATATTGTCTTTGGGCCTCCCTTCTTATCTGTGCATATTCGTTTCTGGCTCTACGACTGTTCTCCTTATTCTCCTGGGTCCTTTGCCTTCTATATTTCTTCCATTCCCTAGCACACTTGGTTTTTGCCTCCCTGCACCTTTGGGTAAACCATGGGCTCATCCTGGCTTTTTCATTACTCCTGTTACCCTTGGGTACAAACCTCTCCTCAGCCTCCTTGCATTTTGTTGCTACATATTCCATCATCTCATTAACTGCTTAACTGTGCTTAACAAGCAGTGTGTGCTTAACAAGTAGTGTGTGTTTAACAAGCAGTGTGTGCTTAACCATTGTGTGCTTAACCAGTGTGTGCTTAACAAGCAGTGTGTGCTTAACCAGTGTGTGCTTAACAAGCAGTGTGTGCTTAACCAGTGTGTGCTTAACAAGCAGAGTGTGCATAACAAGCAGTGCGTATTTAACAAGCAGTGTGTGCTTAACAAGCAGTGTGTGCTTAACCAGTGTGTGCTTAACAACCAGCGTGTGCTTAACCAGTGTGTATTTAACCAGCAGTGTGTGCATAACAACCAGTGTGTGCTTAACCAGTGTGTGCTTAGCAAGCAGTGTGTGCTTAACAAGCAGTGTGCGATTAATAACCAGTGTGTGCTTAACAAGCAGTGTGTGTTTAACAACCAGTGTGTGCTTAACCAGTGTGTGCTTAGCAAGAAGTGTGTGTTTAACAACCAGTGTGTCTTTAATAACCAGTGTGTGCTTAACAAGCAGTGTGTGCTCAACAAGCAGTGTGTGCTTAACCAGTGTGTGCTTAGCAAGCAGTGTGTGCTTAACAAGCAGTGTGTGCTTAACCAGTGTGCTTAACAAGCAGTGTTTGCTTAACCAGTGTGTGCTTAACAACCAGAGTGTGCTACACAACCAGTGTGCTTAACAAGCAGTGTGTGCTTAAAAACCAGTGTGTGCTTAACAGGCAGTGTGTGTTTAACAAGCAGTGTGTGCTTAACCAGTGTGCTTAACAAGCAGTGTGCGTTTAACAAGCAGTGTGTGCTTAACCAGTGTGTGCTTAACAACCAGTGTGTGTTTAACAATGGCAATATAAACACAAATGCAGTATAATGTGATCCTTTATTGACTACGTTTCGCCCACACAGTGGGCTTTTTCAAGTCACAAGTTCCTTCCACCCCAGGTAGTTCTGTTTGTGACTTGAAAAAGCCCACTGTGTGGGCGAAACGTAGTCAATAAAGGATCACATTATACTGCATTTGTGTTTATATTGCCATTGTGTCGGTATTTTATACCATTTATTTCCAGTGTGTTTAACAACCAGAGTGTGCTACACAACCATTGTGTGCTTAACAACCAGTGTGCTTAACAAGCAGTGTGTGCTTAACCAGTGTGTGTTTAACAAGCAGTGTGTGCTTAACAACAAGTGTCTGCTTAACCAGTGTGTGCTTAACCAGTATGTGCTTAACAAGCAGTGTGTGCTTAACCAGTATGTGCATAACAAGCAGTGAGTGCTTAACCAGTGTGTGCTTAAACACCCGTGTGTGCTTAACAGGCAGTGAGTGCTTAACAACCAGTGTGTGCTTAACAACGAGTGTGTGTTTAACAAGCAGTGTGTGCTACACAACCATTGTGTGCTTAACAACCAGTGTGCTTAACAAGCAGTGTGTGCTTAACAAGCAGTGTGCACATAGCAAGCAGTGTGTGCTTAACCAGTGTGTGCTTAACAAGCAGCGTGTGCTCAACAAGCAGCGTGTGCTTAACAAGCAGTGTGTGTTTAACAAGAAGTGTGTGCTTAACAACCAGAGTGTGCTTAACCAGTGTGTGCTTAACATGCAGTGTACGTGCTAAACCAGTGTGTGCTTAACAAGCAGTGTGTGCTTAACCAGTGTGTGCATAACAAGCAGTGTGTGCTTAACAAGCAGTGTGAGCTTAACCAGTGTGTGCTTAACCAGTGCATGCCTAATAACCAGTGTGTGCTTAACCTGTGTGTGCTTAACAAGAAGTGTGTGCTTAACCAGTGTGTGCTTAACAAGCAGTGTGTGCTTAACCAGTGTGCGTTTAACAAGCAGTGTGTGCGCAACAGCCAGTGTGAGCTTAACCAGTGTGTACTTAAGCAGTGTGTGCTTAACAATCAGTCAGTGCTTAACAAGCAATGTGTGCTTAAAAGGTGTGTGCTTAACCAGTGTTTAACAAGCAGTGTGTGCTTAACAAGCAGTGTGTGCTTAACAAGCAGTGTGTGCTTAACCAGTGTGTGTTTAACAAGCAGTGTGTGCTTAAGAAGCAGTGTGTGCTTAAGAAGCAGTGTGTGCTTAACAAGCAGAGTGTGATCAACAAGCAGTGTGTGCTTAACAAGCAGTGTGTGGTTAAACATTATGTGCTTAACAAGCAGTGTGTGCTTAACCAGTGTTTGCTTAACAAGCAGTGTGTGCTTAACCAGTGTGTAACAAGCAGAGTGTGCTTAACAAGCAGTGTGTGTTTAACCAGTGTGTGCTTAACAAGCAGTGTGTGCTTAACCAGTATGTGCTTAACAAGCAGAGTGTGCTTAACTAGTGTGTGTTTAACAAGCAGTGTGTGATTAACAAGTGTCTGCTTAACCAGTGTGTGCGTAACCAGTGTGTGCTTAACCAGTGTGTGCTTAAACGCCCGAGTGTGCTTAACAACGAGTGTGTGTTTAACAAGCAGTGTGTCCTTAACCAGTGTTTGCTTAACAAGCAGTGTCTGCTTAACCAGTGTGTGCTTAACAAGCAGAGTGAGCTTAACAAGCAGTGTGTGCTTAACAACCAGTGTGTGTTTAACCAGTGTGTGCTTAACAAGCAGTGTGTGCTTAACCAGTGTGTGTTTAACAAGCAGTGTGTGCTTAACCAGTGTGTGCTTAACCAGTGTGTGCTTAGCAACATGTGTCTTCTTAACCAGTGTGTGCTTAACAAGCAGTGTGTGCTTAACCAGTGTGTGCTTAACCAGTGTGTGCTTAACAACCAGTGTGTGCTTAACCAGTGTGTGCTAAACAACCAGTGTGTGTTTAACGAGCAGTGTGTGCTTTACAAGCAGTGTGCTTAACCAGTGTGTGCTTAACAAGCAATGTGTGCTTAACCAGTGTGTGTTTAACAAGCAGTGTGTGCTAACAAGCAGTATGTGCTTAACCAGTGTGTGTCTAACAAGCAGTGTGTGCTTAACAAGCAGTGTGTGCTTAACAAGCAGTGTGTGCTTAACAAGCAGAGTGTGCTTAACAAGCAGTGTGTGCTTAACAAGCAGTGTGTGCTTAACAAGCACTGTGTGCTTAACAAGCAGTGTGTGTTTAACAAGCAGTGTGTGTTTAACAAGCAGTGTGTGCTTAACAAGCAGTGTGTGCTTAACCAGTGTGTGCTTAACAACCAGCGTGTGCTTAACCAGTGCGTGTTTAACCAGTGTGTGCTTAACAAGCAGTGTGTGCTTAACAAGCAGTGTGTGTTTAACAAGCAGTGTGTGTTTAACAAGCAGTGTGTGTTTAACAAGCAGTGTGTGCTTAACAAGTAATGTGTGCTTAACCAGTGTGTGTCTAACAAGCAGTGTGTGTTAAACAACCAGTGTGTGTCTAACAAGCAGTGTGTGCTTAACAAGTAATGTGTGCTTAACAACCAGTGTGTGTCTAACAAGCAGTGTGTGTTTAACAAGCAGTGTGTGCTTAACAAGCAGTGTGTGCTTAACCAGTGTGTGCTTAACAACCAGCGTGTGCTTAACCAGTGCGTGTTTAACCAGTGTGTGCTTAGCAAGCAGTGTGTGCTTAACAAGCAGTGTGTGCTTAGCAAGCAGTGTGTGCTTAACAACCAGTGTGTGCTTAACAAGCAGTGTGTGTTTAACCAGTGCGTGCTTAACCAGTGTGTGTTTAGCAAGCAGTGTGTGCTTAACAAGCAGTGTGTGCTTAACCAGTGTGCGCTTAACAAGCAGTGTATGCTTAACCAGTGTGTGCTTAACAAGCAGTGTGTGCTTAACCAGTGTGTGCTTAACAACCAGTGTGTGTTTAACAACCAGAGTGTGCCAAACAACCAGTGTGTATTTAACAAGCAGTGTGTGCTTAAAAACCAGTGTGTGCTTAACAGGCAGTGTGTGTTTAACAAGCAGTGTGTGCTTAACAAGCAGTGTGTGCTTAACAACCAGTGTGTGCTTAACCAGTGTGTGCTTAACAAGCAGTGTGTGCTTAACCAGTGTGTGCTTAACCAGTGTGTGCTTAACAAGCAGTGTGTGCTTAACCAGTGTGTGCTTAACAAGCAGTGTGTGCTTAACCAGTGTGTGCTTAACAAGCAGTGTGTGCTTAACCAATGTGTGCTTAACAAGCAGTGTGTGCTTAACAAGCAGTGTGTGCTTAACAAGCAGTGTGTGCTTAACCAGTGTGCGCCTAACAGCCAGTGTGTGCTTAACAACCAGTGTGTAACTAGTGTGTGCTTAACAAGCAGTGTGTGCTTAACCACTGTGTGCTTAACCAGTGCGCGCTTAACCAGTGTGTGCTTAACCAGTGTGCGCCTAACAGCCAGTGTGTGCTTAACCAGTGTGTGTTTAACAAGCAGTGTGTGTTTAACAAGCAGTGTGTGCTTAACCAGTGTGTGCTTAACAAGCAGTGTGTGCTTAACCAGTGTGTGTTTAACAAGCAGTGTGTGTTTAACAAGCAGTGTGTGTTTAACAACCAGTGTGTGATTAACAAGCAGTGTGTGCTTAACAAACAGTGTGTGTTTAACAAGCGGTGTGTGCTTAACAAGCAGTGTGTGCTTAACCAGTGTATCCTTAACAAGCAGTGTGTGCTTAGCAAGCAGTGTGTGTTTAACAAGCAGTGTGTGCTTAACAGCATTCTGTGTGCTTAACCAGTGTGTGCTTAAGCAGTGTGTGCTTAACCAGTGTGTGCTTAACCAGCAGTGTGTGCTTAACAACCAGTGCGTGCTTAACCAGTGTGTGTGCTTAACAAGCAGTGTGTGCTTAACCAGTGTGTGCTTAACCAGCAGTGTGTGCTTAACCAGCAGTGTGTGCTTAACAAGCAGTGTGTGCTTAACCAGTGTGTGCTTAACCAGCAGTGTGTGCTTAACAACCAGTGCGTGCTTAACCAGTGTGAGTGCTTAAAAAGCAGTGTGTGTTTAACAACCAGTGTGTGCTTAAGCAGTGTGTGCTTAACAAGCAGTGTGCGCTTAACCAGTGTGTGCTTAACAAGCAGTGTGTGCTTAACCAGTGTGTGCTTAACAAGCAGTGTGTGCTTAACAAGCAGTGTGTGCTTAACCAGTGTGTGCTTAACAAGGAGCGTGTGCTTAACAAGCAGCGTGTGCTTAAGCAGTGTGTGCTTAACAAGCAGTGTGTGCTTAATCAGTGTGTGCTTAACAAGGAGCGTGTGCTTAACAAGCAGTGTGTGCTTAACCAGTGTGTGCATAACAAGCAGTTTGTGCTTAACTACCAGTGTGCGCTTAACCAGTGTGCGCTTAACAAGCAGTGTGCGCTTAACAAGCAGCGTGTGCTTAACAAGTAGCGTGTGCTTAACAAGCAGTGTGTGCTTAACAAGCAGTGTGTGCTTAACAAGCAGTGTGTGCTTAACCAGTGTGTGTTTAACAAGGAGTGTGTGCTTAACATGCAGTGCTTAACCAGTGTGTGCTTAACAAGCAGTGAGTGCTTAACCAGTGTGTGCTTAACAAGCAGTGTGTGCTTAACCAGTGTGTGCTTAACCAGTGTGTGCTTAATAACCAGTGTGTGCTTAACAAGCAGTGTGTGTTTAACCATTGTGTGCTTAACAAGTGTGTGCTTAACCAGTGTGTGCGTAACAACCAGTGTGCGCTTAACAAGCAGTGTGTGCTTAACAAGCAGTGTGTGCTTAACCAGTGTGTGCGTAACAAGCAGTGTGTGCTTAACAAGCAGTGTGTGCTTAACCAGGGTGTGCTTAACCAGTGTGTGCTTAGCAAGCAGTGTGTGCTTAACCAGTGTGTGCTTAACACGCAGTGTGTGGTTAACCAGCAGCGTGTGCTTAACCAGTGTGTGCTTAACAAGCAGTGTGTGCTTAACCAGTGTGTGCTTAACAAGCAGTGTGTGCTTAACCAGCAGCGTGTGCTTAACCAGTGTGTGCTTAACAAGCAGTGTGTGCTTAACCAGTGTGTGCTTAACCAGCAGCGTGTGCTTAACCAGTGTGTGCTTAACCAGTGTGTGCTTAACCAGCAGCGTGTGCTTAAGCAGTGTGTGCTTAACAAGAAGTGTGTGCTTAACCAGCAGCGTGTGCTTAACAAGCAGTGTGTGCTTAACAAGCAGTGTGTGCTTAACCAGCAGCGTGTGCTTAACAAGCAGTGTGTGCTTAACAAGCAGTGTGTGCTTAACCAGTGTGTGCTTAACCAGCAGCGTGTGCTTAACCAGTGTGTGCTTAACAAGCAGTGTGTGCTTAACCAGTGTGTGCTTAACAGTATGTGCTTAACCAGTGTGTGCTTAACAAGCAGTGTGTGCTTAACCAGAGCTTGCCTAATAAGCAGTGTGTGCTTAACAAGCAGTGTGTGCTGAGGTACATAAACTAGCCAGTATCATCCACAGGATGGACATGAGGTACTCAGTAAACTAGCCACTACCCTCCACAGGATGGACATGAGGTACAGAATAAACTAGCCAGTATCATCCACAGGATGGACATGAGGTACACAATAAACTAGCCTGCATCATCCACAGGATGGACATGAGGTACAGAATAAACTAGCCAGTATCATCCACAGGATGGACATGAGGTACACAATAAACTAGCCAGTATCATCCACAGGATGGACATGAGGTACACAATAAACTAGCCAGCATCATCCACAGGATGGACCTGAGGTACAGAATAAACTAGCCAGTATCATCCACAGGATTGAAATGAGGTGCACAATAAACTAGCCACTACCCTCCACAGGATGGACATGAGGTACAGAATAAACTAGCCAGTATCATCCACAGGATGGACATGAGGTACACAATAAACTAGCCAGCATCATCCACAGGATGGACATGAGGTACAGAATAAACTAGCCAGTATCATCCACAGGATGGACATGAGGTACACAATAAACTAGCCAGCATCATCCACAGGATGGACATGAGGTACAGAATAAACTAGCCAGTATCATCCACAGGATTGACATGAGGTGCACAATAAACTAGCCACTACCCTCCACAGGATGGACATGAGGTACAGAATAAACTAGCCAGTATCATCCACAGGATGGACATGAGGTACACAATAAACTAGCCAGTATCATCCACAGGATGGACATGAGGTACACAATAAACTAGCCAGCATCATCCACAGGATGGACCTGAGGTACAGAATAAACTAGCCAGTATCATCCACAGGATTGACATGAGGTGCACAATAAACTAGCCACTACCCTCCACAGGATGGACATGAGGTACAGAATAAACTAGCCAGTATCATCCACAGGATTGACATGAGGTACACAATAAACTAGCCAGCATCATCCACAGGATGGACATGAGGTACAGAATAAACTAGCCAGTATCATCCACAGGATGGACATGAGGTACACAATAAACTAGCCAGCATCATCCACAGGATGGACATGAGGTACAGAATAAACTAGCCAGTATCATCCACAGGATTGACATGAGGTGCACAATAAACTAGCCACTACCCTCCACAGGATGGACATGAGGTACAGAATAAACTAGCCAGTATCATCCACAGGATGGACATGAGGTACACAATAAACTAGCCAGCATCATCCACAGGATGGACATGAGGTACAGAAAAAACTAGCCAGTATCATCCACAGGATGGACATGAGGTACACAATAAACTAGCCAGTATCATCCACAGGATGGACATGAGGTACACAATAAACTAGCCAGCATCATCCACAGGATGGACATGAGGTACACAATAAACTAGCCAGCATCATCCACAGGATGGACATGAGGTACAGAATAAACTAGCCAGTATCATCCACAGGATGGACATGAGGTACAGAATAAACTAGCCAGTATCATCCACAGGATAGACATGAGGTACACAATAAACTAGCCAGTATCATCCACAGGATGGACATGAGGTACACAATATACTAGCCAGCATCATCCACAGGATGGACATGAAGTACAGAATAAACTAGCCAGTATCATCCACAGGATGGACATGAGGTACACAATAAACTAGCCAGTATCATCCACAGGATGGACATGAGGTACAGAATAAACTAGCCAGCATCATCCACAGGATGGACATGAGGTACACAATAAACTAGCCAGCATCATCCACAGGATGGACATGAGGTACACAATAAACTAGCCAGTATCATCCACAGGATGGACATGAGGTACAGAATAAACTAGGCAGTATCATCCACAGGATGGACATGAGGTACACAATAAACTAGCCAGTATCATCCACAGGATGGACATGAGGTACAGAATAAACTAGCCAGCATCATCCACAGGATGGACATGAGGTACACAATAAACTTGCCAGTATCATCCACAGGATGGACATGAGGTACAGAATAAACTAGCCAGCATCATCCACAGGATGGACATGAGGTACACAATAAACTTGCCAGTATCATCCACAGGATGGACATGAGGTACAGAATAAACTAGCCAGCATCATCCACAGGATGGACATGAGGTACACAATAAACTAGCCAGTATCATCCACAGGATGGACATGAGGTACAGAATAAACTAGCCAGCATCATCCACAGGATGGACATGAGGTACACAATAAACTTGCCAGTATCATCCACAGGATGGACATGAGGTACAGAATAAACTAGCCAGCATCATCCACAGGATGGACATGAGGTACACAATAAACTAGCTGCTTCACGGTACAATCAGTGTCATCGTATTAACAGATCGCCTTAGAAGTCTCACTCTTCTGTGTATCATTCTCTTGTTCTCCACGTTAACCTCTGTCATTCCTGTTAGTGCCAGAAGGACCAATAGCTTTCACCATTGCCACCAGCACCATCCACCTTTTATCACCAGTGCCACCAGCATCATCCACCTTTTATCACCAGCACCATCCACCTTTTATCACCATGCGACCATCACCATTCATCTTGTATCACCGGTGCCACCAGCACCATTCTTCTTTTATCACCAGTGCCACCAGCACCATTCACCATTTATCACAAGTGCCACCATCACCATTCATCTTTTATCACCAGTGCCATCATCATCTCTTTCTCATCAATGCCACCTGGAAATCCTGACCCTCTGAATTGTCTGCTTTTGTAACCAGTGCCTCCACTACCACCCTACACCTTCCATGGTGCCATCCAGACGTTTTCTTCACTCCTGTCTGCACGACATGGCTCTCTGAGTGCCAGACCGGGAAGAGTAGGGGATGGGAGGCAGGATCTCCCCTGAGTGTCAGCTGGAGCACTTTTGGTGATGGTGGTGGACCAGGTGATGGACGAGGCCTGGCCCCAGCCAGTGTTCCGCCTCGTAGCTGAGTTATTACCTGAGACCCAACCCAGGCGGGCAGGTGGAAAGGGAGAGCGAGAGAGAGAGGGAGAGGGAGGCCAGAGAACTGCATGTGCCAAAGACAGGAAGAGAGACGCTGGAGGGTTGAGCAGGCGAGACTAAACCTGGTGATCACACTTGATGCTTCACACATTGAGGCAGAATAAGTCATACAGTTCTATCCTTTAACGTGTAACCTGTGGTCTAGTATATATATATATACATTATATATATATATATATATATATATATATATATATATATATATATATATATATATATACACAAAACAACCACTGTGAAAGAGTAGTGAAATTCCAAGCGCTTTCGTG